>NC_137922.1:57670403-57672903 GCF_963457725.1 Sprattus sprattus | reverse complement strand
ACATCATGTTGCTGGTGATGTGGGTGTCAAACACCTGACACTCTGAGTTCCCCACCACTGGAACCTCTACCTCCTGCAGCGTCTTAGGGGGGGGCAGGAGGACTGGAGACACACACACTATACTGTTACACACACACACACTATACTGTTACACACACACACACACACACACTATACTGTTACACACACACTATACTGTTACACACACACACACTCTGAGTTCCCCACCACTGGAACCTCTACCTCCTGCAGCGTCTTAGGGGGGGGCAGGAGGACTGGAGACACACACACTATACTGTTACACACACACACACTATACTGTTACACACACACACACACACACTATACTGTTACACACACACTATACTGTTACACACACACACACTCTGAGTTCCCCACCACTGGAACCTCTACCTCCTGCAGCGTCTGAGGGGAGGGAAGGGGGACTGGAGACACACACACTATACTGTTACACACACACACACACACACTATACAGTTATACACACACACACACTATACTGCTACACACACACACACACACACACACACATACACACTCTACTGTTACACACACACACTCTACTGTTACACACACACACACACACACACACACACACACACACACACACACACACACACTCTACTGTTACACATACACACAAACACACACACTATACTGTTAGACATACACACAAACACACACACTCTACTGTTACACACACACACACACACTATACTGTTACACATACACACAAACACACACACTCTACTGTTACACACACACACTATACTGTTACACATACACAAAAACACAAACACACACACTCTACTGTTACACACACACACTATACTGTTATACAGACACACACACTATACTGTCACACACACACACAGACACACACTAAATGTAACACACACACACTATACTGTTACACACACAGATAACTCTGTACTGTCACACACATACACATGCTGTACTGATACACACACACACACACACACAAACACATACTATACTGTTACACACACACACACTATACTTTTACACACACACACACTCACGATATATTTTTACGCACACACAACATTATGTTACTCACACACACAAACACATACACAATACTTTTACACACACACACACACACACACACAGAGCTGTTACAAACACACACAATGTTATATTTCTCACACACACGCACACGCACAAACAAACACAATATACTGTAACTCACACACACAGAGACACTATACTGATACTCACACATACACATGCAATACAAATACACACAATACAAAAAGTAAAGGTACTCCATCATTAACATTACTCCATCAGTAAAGATACTCCATCAGTCAAGATACTACATCACTAAAGATACTCCATCAGTCAAGATACTACATCACTAAAGATACTCCATCACTAAAGATACTCCATCAGTAAAGATACTCCATCAGTAACATTACTCCATCAGCAAAGATACTCCATCAGTAAAGATACTACATCAGTAAAGATACTCCATCAGTACAGATACTCCATCAGTAACATTACTCCATCAGTTAATATACTCCATCAGTAACATTACTACATCAGTAAAGATACTACATCAGTAAAGATACTCCATCAGTAACATTACTCCATCAGTAAAGATACTCCATCAGTAAATATACTCCATCAGTGATTCAGTGACTTCATCAGAGCTCATATCCTGATCTGATAAGGCCCCAGCCAGTGATCCATTTGTTGAGCTAGAGCACACTGTGTGTGTGTGCGTGTGCGTGCATGTGTGTGTTCTCACCTTCGGCTCTGATGCGGCCCCAGCCTGTCACCCAGCAGTTGGTACCAGAGTTGAAGGTGCTGTTGGCTGCTGCCAGGCAGATGGGGCGGATGAAGTTAGTGAAGGTGACGGAGGAGGAGAGGCGGAGGAGGGCGATGTCGTTATCGTTGGTGTCGCTGTTGTAATTGGGATGTCTGATGATCTGAGAGACGGTCCTGGAAACCTCGTTTGGGTTGCTGCCCTCCTGAGTCTGCCGCCCCAGGAAGACGACCAGGCCAGAGGTGCTGGTATTGGAGAGAAAAAGAGGAGACACATTTCACCTTTAACTGTAGTTACACTGAAACTGTAGGTTTCTTTATAGGTCAGGGACACGCCCCCCCAGGTGGTTGATCACTGGCACCTGGAAGGAGAGAGAATGAACCACAGCCTGCACACAAAATCAAACAATTTACACACAATCATACCAACAAAACAGGCAGAGCAAACGAACTCAAAGGGGTTCGTCACACACACTCACACTCACACTCACACGCGCACTCACACACACACACACACACACACACACACACACACACACACACACACACACACACATACACAGACTGATGCACACACACACATACACACTCACACACGGATTGGTAGAGACACACACACAGACTGATGCAGACACACACTCCACTCACACACACACACACACTCTCACACTCACACAAAGACTGATGC
>NC_137922.1:57635403-57665403 GCF_963457725.1 Sprattus sprattus | reverse complement strand
CACCCTCTGGACTCTGCTCAGCACCACACACACCTTTTGGTAGGGTTAATGAATGTTCCAAAGAATGAACTTCAATTAGTGTGTGGGTGTGAGGGAAAGGGCGGGAGAGATAGAGATTATTATATGGTAACAGAGTCGGGTCCTTTGATGACCGCCTTAGCCTGACAAGCCATAGTATACTGAGATTTGTGTTTAAATAATTAGTTAGTGCATCGTTCTGACACTGAGTCTCTGCAAGCTTGCTTTTCTAAAGTTTACCACAGGTGTGCAGTATGAGGTGGTGTACACAAGGCTATTCACAGACAAACCTTCACACTGTACACTCTCTTTATCTGGCATTAGAGAATGTTTGCTTGTTCAAAAATAATCTGGCATTGCCTAAAAATATCTTCATCATGTCATTTGTTCTTTCATGAAATGGCCAACGTTACCTCATGATAGACCCTGAGATTATCATTAGACAATTTAAAGTCAGGAGATTTAAAACATGTGTCCTCTTTGGTTCTATAGATCAGTGGTTCCTAAACTTTTCTGGCTCACGGCACCCCTAAACATATGTCTCTTCATCCACGGCACCGCTATTTTTTCTTTGTGTCATATTTGTACTTTATGCTAGGGATGCACCGATACCACTTTTTTACAAACCGATACGAGTACGAGTTTTTTTTTTGTGTACTTGCCGATACCGAGTACCGATACCGATACTTCTTATATTGAAATGCATGAAAGTGCTATACATTTGGAGGCAGATTTTATTTTATCCTCTGCAGATTATGTCAAGCCTATAGTACAAAATTAACAGAATGCTATCCCAAGCCAAAAATGTAGAGCTTTCTGGTTTTAAGAAAACATTATGTAAAAGCCTTCAAAGAGACATTTTAATCACATTAGACAAAAGGCAAATAAACCAGATAAAGGCAATTCATTCATAATTCTATTTGCTGCATAGTTAACAAAACTTAAAAAAGTACAAAAATAATCACTTAACCTATGTGGCACTATTTGTCTTTCTCTCTACCTCTCTCTCTCTCTCTCTCTTTGTGTGTGTGTGTGTAATTGTTACGACCCGGCTCTTGGGAAGCAACATAAGGAGAACACAGACACATTGTAGGAGTCATTTCGGTATTCATTTTATGTTATTTTAATGTTTCTATTTTTGCGAGGATTTGTGCCCTCTACAGGTGAAAATGAGGATAAATAGGAGCGTGACCCGGTGGTAGACGCGGCTGATTGGGAGCACAAAGCTTTTTGACCTTGGGCTGTGGTATCTGGCAACGGTGATGGCGAGGATAGGCCTCGTTGCTTTGTGTTTAAACTTTATTTATTTATTTGCAAAACAAGTTGTATCATCCTTTTGTTAATAAAGCAAACAGCTTTAAACGGACCTCGCTGGATTACCTTCCTTTCAAGCGTCAACAATACCCCTGATCAACGCCACCAAACAAGTGATAAAGCAAAGGGACAACTAAGGATAAATTATCACTATATTAGTCAAAAAGCTTGCTTTTGGATATAGATAACCCTGTGGATTACGACGAGGATTGGATTTCCAAAGCTAAGGCAGGAACAGGCCGCAAAGGAACAAAGGAAAGCCGATGCAAACAAAGCCCGAAAGTGCGGTAGGCCTCTGAACTTTAAAAAGTAAAGTTTTCATGGACAAAGAGCTCTAGGAGCCGAAGATTGGATTTATTAGTTAGATAATATTTTTGTTTGAATTATGAATTGCCTTTGGATCAAGTTTGATCAGACTTTAAGTTACTAGAGGAAAGTTAAGCGCTGCTTGTTCATTTATGCGCGCATTTGCCACCTTGCTGGATTAATGAATTGCAACGGAGCATAAACATTGTTGGAAAGGATACTTTAATTTTTGAGAAGATTATTCCCTTTTTGTTACACAATGTCGGAGGAAAACAGTAAGCCAGAAGACACAAATGTGCCTGAGCTGGATGAAAATGAAACCGCAAAAGATAAAACTCGGAATGCTTACACGCAAGATGAACTTTATTAAAAAATTGATGACCGTTCCGTCAAATGTAGAACAAGTGATGGAAAATGTAGCACAATATGATGATTTATTGGGTGAATTTGAAGCTAGTCACAACGATTATCAGCAGGGGCGGAGTGGGACACAAAAATCCACCGGGACAATTCTGACTGCACCGGCCCACCACTGGCCCACAACGTGCCCAAAACTGGCCCAACCCGCATCCCCTCCACCTCCCATATCAACTACACAAACAAACGGGCGGCTTTTGATCATTATTGTTAGATTTAGTGTTGATGTGTGGGTGACAGACATGACAGTGACAGTGACAGTGTATTTGTATATGTACATTTATGGAAATACGGAACAAATCGCGTCCCCTATTGGCTCAAATGTTATGCTAATTCGCAACAATGTGTCCTGTCAACTCACTCGCATTTAGTTGACGGCTGGTTGAATAAATCCGTAATTCTTGTACATTTTGATGCACTTTCCTCCAGCATCCGCCTCTTTTTCAGTCTGGCCTTTTTGCCCCCTCCTTTCTCCTTTCTCTTATGTCCCTCCATCAGGTCCGCTTCACCTGCTCTCTCTCCCTGATAGCCGCTAATTTATCTCCCTAGGTTCACTTGATAAAGGCAGAACGATACGCATTTCCCATGAGTCAATTTGCTCCGACCATTCTACATTCAACAAAAAAACGAATTAAATCGCTGGCCAATTTGTATTTGTGGTCATGAAAGTAATGGAGCGTCTGAATAAAAAAGAATTACATCAATATAGGAGGCTAAACAAAAATCAGAAGGTTGGATTATGGGAGTGAGTTTGACACACACCATAGGTGTGATGTACAGAGACAAATAGTGCTAAAAACAGTGGTTGGACTGCTTAATTGCACAACTCGCGGAGAACTTAGAGATTTTCACGGGACCATGATTTGACGTACATGCAATCTCGATGGGCCGCTCATGAATTTGACACGACGGCTGCGAAGGCCGGTCTGCAGGCTGGTTCTCGATAGATTATTGGCCGACCGGCCGACCGGGAAAAATCCCGGTGCTCCCGATGGCCACTCCGCCCCTGATTATCAGCATGTATTGGCAGAAAAGGAACGCGAATCTGATGACCTGTGGTATCAACCTAAAGGAGAGATTAATAAATCGTTCCCGTTGGAGGCAAATGCATGGCTAGTTGAACACAAACGGTGCAATGATGATGAGGAAATAAGACCTGAGGACAGTGTTTCTGCAACTCATGCAAGGAAAGTAGACAATACGGTATCAAAGGTCTCTTCAACCTCCACAGCCTTGAGTCGCGCAGCAGCGGACAAGGCTGCGCTAGAAGTTAGATTGGCGGCTCTTAAAGAAAAGCACGCCATAGAGAGCGAGGAAGCAGAATTAGCGCAAAGACAAGCAGAGTTAGCCCAAAGACAAGCAATTGAATTGAAAGAATTGGCTGAAGGACAAGAGAAATTGAGAAAACAAAAGGAAATGTTAGCTGTCCAAAGCGAATTAGATGAAGCTAATGCCAAACTTGATGTATTAAGTGATCGAAAAAGCAGTGTTTCACAGAGAGATGGAATGAATGAGCATTTGGAGAAAACACTTAAATTACAGGGGCATAGCAAAGGAATGCAAGATGCCAGTGTTAGACTTAAATCACATGCCCTCCCTCCTCAACCAATGCAACTTCATGCCAGCAAAGAGCCGTATTTCCTTCCATCTGTGCGGCCCCCCGTCTGGCCAGATACATCTCTGTACAGATCCACTGCCCAGCCAAGTCAACGACCGACTCAGCCACAACTCCTAAGCCATACTTATGAGCCTTCACGCCATAGGTCCTCTCCTCAAACCACTCTGCACCCCCAAGGTCCATCACAGCCCCACTTGGCACCCCACGCAGGACGACAGTCCCAAGGTGATGCACCTAGGATCTCTCCTGGAGAACAAGACACTGCTGTCTATGAAATTCTGCAGAGGCAAAATGACATCACAGCATCTTTGATTAGGCAACAGGACAAAACATTCTTGCCACGAAAGGAGATGAAGGTTTTTAGTAATGATCCAATTGACTACAGATCCTTTATCAGTTCATTTGAACATATTATAGAGAGCAAAATTGACAGTGCAAAGGACAAATTGTATTATCTAGAGCAACATACATCTGGACAAGCCAGAGAGCTAGTTAAGACATGTCTCTTCTTAGACGCAAATATAGGATTTGCAAGAGCCAAAGAATTGCTCCAAGAGCACTTTGGAAATGAGTATTTAGTCTCCAATGCATACATTCAAAAGGCATTGACATGGCCCTCCATTCGATCTGAGGATTCACAAACACTGAAATCATATGCTCTGTACCTCAGAGGTTGCTTGAATGGCATGAATGAAATTGCCTACATGGATGAATTAAATCTGGCCTCTAATTTGAAGTTGTTAGTCAGCAAATTGCCCTACAAGTTGAGAGGGGGATGGAGAGTGGAAGTATGCAGGTTTCAAGAAACTACAAACCGCAGAGCCACATTCGGAACCTTAGTTGAGTTTTTGAAAGAGAAGTCAAAATCTTGACAGATCCTGTCTTTGGTGATATACAAGATCCCTCACCAAAAGCACAAGGTCCAAGGCCCATGCACTCAAGTTCTGTGAAAACCAAATTCAGTGACAAGGGATTCACAACCAATGCAGCAACCATTGATGTCATCCCCACTTATCACAAACAGTGGAATAGCCCATCACCAGGCCAACATAGGCCATACTGTCTGTCTTGCTCAGGAGAACATCTACTGGCAAGCTGCTCTTGGTTTAAAAAGAAATGTCACACTGACAAGATCACATTCTTGAAAGAAAGAGGTCTCTGTTTTGCATGTCTCTTAACAGGTCATATGAGCAAGGACTGCGACCAGCGTCAGTCATGCACCATTTGCGAGAGGGCGCATCCAACTGTACTGCACATAGGACAAGTGGAGCAGGACAAAGGAGCTGGACAACAGGAAACAAATAAGGAAACCGCCAAGGAACCCAACAGGGTAAACACAGGCCTTGTGTCCCTCGAAACATGCAGTCAAACTGGGGCCGGTGAAGAACGCTGTCTGATGTCCATCTTACCTGTTAAGGTAAAATCAAACAAGGGCGGCAGAGTTATACAAGCTTATGCATTTCTTGACCCCGGCAGCTCGGCCACCTTTTGTACTGAGAGATTAATGCGCCAGCTTAACGTACAAGAGAAAAGAACAAGCATCACGCTGCGCACAATGGGCCAGGAGAAAACGATGTCTACTAACAGCATCACAGGACTGGAAGTAAGTGGACTTCATGACAACAGGTTCATAACTCTGCCAGAGACATACACACAAACAAAGATTCCTGTAACAAAGAGTAACATACCCAACCAGAAGTCTCTTTCAAAGTGGCCTTATCTTAAAGATGTCAAACTTTCCACCATTGATGCAGGCATTGAATTGCTGATAGGCACAAACGCACCCAAAGCAATAGAGCCCTGGCAAGTCATAAACAGTGAAGGAGACGGCCCATACGCAATGAAAACAATGCTCGGATGGGTAGTGAATGGCCCAGTAGGGAAAGGATCTACCAATGAAATTCAGTCTCAAACAGTCAACCGAATTTCAGCGAATTTGTGCGAAGAGGTGAAGGAAATTTCCATTGAGGACAAACAGTTTTTGAAAATCACAGATGAATCTTCTAAAATTGTGGATGGACATTACAGTCTAAAGTTACCATTTAGGAAGGATCATGCTACATTGCCTAATAACTGTAGCCTTGCAGAACAACGGCTCCAAAGCCGGAAAAGGAAATTCAAATTCAGGAAACAGTCAGTCATGAATGGAGTGTATGCTGCTTTGAATGACACAACCAGCAAAGGACAATCAGAAATTGTGCCAAAGGGGCAACTGACCAGAATGGATAGAAAGGTGTGGTACCTGTCCCACCATGGAGTTTACCACCCAAAGAAACGAAAAGTAAAGGTTGTGTTTGATTGTGGAGCATCATTTTGTGGAAAAGCATTGACTGCAGAAATACACAAAGGGCCTGACTTAACCAACAGTCTTGTAGATGTGCTCAACAGCTTGCGTCAGCAGCCAATAGGACGAAAAGGACGAATGGCGGACATAGACCATAGGGGTCTACACATCATTACTGACCAGAAGGGTCTACTCGTCACTGACCAGAGGGGTCTACTCGTCACTGACCAGAGGGGTCTACTCGTCACTGACCAGAGGGGTCTACTCGTCACTGACCAGAGGGGTCTACTCGTCACTGACCAGAGGGGTCTATGCACGGACCAGAGGGGTCTATGCACGGACCAGAGGGGTCTATCATCACTACTGACAAGAGGGCTCGACACATCACCGACCAGAGGGGTCTACATATCCTCACTGACCAAAGGGGTCTACACATCACCAACCAGAAGGGTCTACACATCATCACTGACCAGAGGGGTCTACACATTACTGATGACCAGAGGGGTCTGCTCATCATGACCAGAGGGGTCTACAGATCACTGACCGGAGGAGACTACTCATCATCACTACTCCAATAGTGCCAAAAGTGGAATACCAAAAGGAGGAACTTCCAGTGTGGAGATGTCGCTTTGGTGGTGGACCCAACTGCACAAAGAGGCTCCTGCGTTGTAGGAAGAATAATTGAAGTTTTCCCTGACCAGAAAGGGCTTGTGTGCACCGTGACAATCAAGACCCAAAGCAGCATCATAAAGACCCATGACAAAGCTCTGTTGGAGGGTGATGAAGACAAAGCTTGAAGAGTAAAGATGAAAATGGTCAAGTACTCTCTCTATCTTGTCTGTAATGTGCTTGATTTGATGCATAGAAACGAAATGATTTTAAGGCTCCTATTTTGATTTAATTTAGTAATTGTTTTGCTCACCAAATACAATTAGGGGCCGGTTATGTAGGAGCCATTTTGGTATTCATTTTATGTTATTTTAATGTTTCTATTTTTGCGAGGATTTGTGCCCTCTACAGGTGAAAATGAGGATAAATAGGAGCGTGACCCGGTGGTAGACGCGGCTGATTGGGAGCACAAAGCTTTCTGACCTTGGGCTGTGGTATCTGGCGACGGTGATGGCGAGGATAGGCCTCGTTGCTCTGTGTTTAAACTTTATATATTTATTTGCAAAACAAGTTGTATCATCCTTTTGTTAATAAAGCAAACAGCTTTAAACGGACCTCGCTGGATTACCTTTCTTTCAAGCGTCAACAATACCCCTGATCAACACCACCAAACAAGTGATAAAGCAAAGGGACAACTAAGGATAAATTATCACTATACACATATTCCTAAAGTTGACCAGTGTATATATATATATATATATTTATTAAGTTTTTATTAAGTATTTAAACAGCCGTTCGCTCTCAACACTACTGCACGGTGCTGATGGGTATCTGCATGCCATTTTGGCCAGAGAAGGGAACCGTACTTTGTTAGCCTCCCAGTATTGCAGTGGTTTGTCCTCACGCGCCATTGGGGCCTCCCCAAGGTATGTCTCTAACTGTGCAGTAACCCCTACAGCAGCTGGGGTCAGTGCTGCTGATGCTTACTCATTTGCAATTTCGTCAAATATGCAGTCTAAACTGCTGCTGGCCTGGTCCCTGCGTGGTTTTCTGGTAGGTGGTTCATGCTGGCTGTGATCTTCTTGCTGATCCTGATCTGCAGTCAGCCTCTGCAGCTCGATCAACAGCATTGCAGCAGTGTTGGTGTTAGTGAAAAACACACTTTTATATCTAAAACAGAGAACATTTAGGGTCATTGTGTGGCCATTTAGGAATTCCACAAAAAAATCCCAGCCAAGAAGCAACTTGCATGGAATCCTAGCTTTCACTGCTCTGTATGCACACACACACACACACACACACGTACGTAGGCCTACCTTGGATCGAGGAGAGTTGCTAGGCTGTAGAGCGGGTGTCCTTCCACGTCGCAAAATCGCTTCTTGACAGCTGCAGACAATGTCCCCTTCATCGTCATTATGCCGTGGTCCTCCTCGGTCTCTCTAGTCAGAAATCTCTGCAGCACAGTAATCGCCGGAATTACGACTGCTGCTATAGCATCCGAAGAGCTGACTCTTCGCGTTTACTCCTCAAATGGACCCAGAACAGATGCCGTCTTCTCCAACAGTATCCACTGGATAGTTATGAAATTGTCAGGGAGATCGTATTCAGACGCATATATTCCTAGCGCCCGTTTCTGTTCGACCAGGGATTGTTTAGTTTAGTTTATTAGGATCCCCATTAGCTGGGGCACAGACCCAGCTATTCTTCCTGAGGTCCAACAGTAAAAAAGTATACATGATATATATATATATATATATAAAAGACAATACATACAAAAAACTATTACAATATACATTTACAAGAATTCATTAAAAAAAAAATGTATTACGCATCCGAAAATGTTCTAGACCTTTTCCATCTTTGCTTTGTCTAATGCCATGTTCATTTGATGTATGATAGACCTAGATGCTTTTTCACATGTTTTTTAAAAGCTGATTTATTATTTAATTTAGTTAAGCTGATTGGCAACTGGTTCCATGCTATTATTGATCTATATTCAACTGTACGTTGAAATGCATTGATTAGTGTTTGTTTTTGGTACACTAAATCTCCCTGCTGCTGCATGCCTTGTGTTATATGTATGGCTGTCACAACTTTTGCAAAGGACTTTGTATTGTTGTACTGGAATTTTCTTGCATAAAACTGCCCAGGTTGATGTTAATACAGCAGCATTCAGTCTGTCCTCAACTTTTAACCACTGTAAAGATGAGTGCATGTGGTTGATGTTTGTCTTGTAGTAACATTTAAGAACAAGCCGCGCTGCTTTGTTTTGGACTCGTTGAAGTTTTGTAAGATGTTCTTTAGTGGCATTTGACCACACAATATTACAGTACTCCATTTGCGCTAGAACCAAAGTACAGACCACTCTCTTTCTCAATTCTTGGGTGAGAAATTGGCCACAGCGTCTCAGTAGTGCAAGACCACTACTCATTTTCTTCACTGTGTAGTCAATCTGTTTAGACCATGACAGTCTACTATCTAGGATAACACCAAGCAGTTTGGTTTCCTTTACTTGTTCTATGGGTTTATTATTAATATACAAGTTAAGCACTGGGTCATGACTTAAAGCATAACTGGAACCAAACACAATCATTTTAGTTTTTGATATATTGAGGACAAGTTTGTTTTGTTTTACCCACCTTTCTATTGTTCCTAACACCTTGTTTAAAGACTGGGTCAGTTCTGCTGGTGTCTTTGCCGATGTATACACCGTAGTGTCATCTGCGTACATGGCTACTTTTGCATTTTGTATAGCTGAAGGTAGATCATTGGTAAAAATAGAATACATAAGTGGACCTAGACAGCTCCCTTGTGGCACACCACAGTCAAGGTTCACACTGTCAGAGAAACTGCCATTAAAAAATACTTTTTGAGATCTTTTTGTCAGATAACTGCTTAACCACTTTATAGCTGAAGGTTGAAAACCATACTTCCCCAACTTTTGAAGCAGCAATCCATGATCAATAACATCAAATGCTGCGGTGAAGTCTAGCAGGACAGCACCACAGATGTTTTTATTATCTACTTCTCGCAGCCAGTCATCTGTCATTTGGGTTAAAGCTGTACATGTCGAATGTCCTTTCCTGTAGGCATGTTGGAACTCTGTTAGCAGGCTGTTTTCATAAAAGTAATGTTGTATTTGATTAAAAACTACTTTCTCAAATATTTTACTAAGTGCTGGAAGTAAACTGATTGGTCTGCAATTTGATGGAGTGAAAGTTTTCTTTTTATCTTTAGGTAGTGATATTATCTTGGCCTCCTTCCAGGTTTGTGGAAAGGTACCCTTATTTAAGCTGGTGTTAAAGATGTGGCATATCGGATCAGAGACGTAATTCACTGCCATTTTGAGAAATTTTCCATCTATGTTGTCAAGACCTGCCTGTTGGTCCTTGCAACATGATTTAATTATCTCGCTTACTGTATTTTCCTCCACCCTGTTGAACTGAAAGCTGCAAGAATGCTCTTTTATTAGATGCCCTGTTGTAGGAGTCGAGCCATTACTCACCTCTGATAATTGCTCATTCCTTAGTTTGTCTACTTTCTTATAAAAATAGGCATTGAGGTGATTGGCGATTTTCGTTGGATTTGTGATGAAGGTCCCATCATTCTCAAGGAATGTTGGTTGTGAAGATGCTTTTTTTCCTAATATCCCATTTAATATTTTCCATAGTTTTGTCCCATCCCTGCTAAATTCACTTAACTGTGAAGTCAAGTGTGCTCTCTTTTTCTTCAGATTTAATTTTGTGACGTAGTTTCTCAGTTTACAGTATTTTATTCTATCAATGATAGTTCCAGTCTTATTAGCTATTGCCTTTGCTTCATTCCTCAATATCATCTGCTGTTTCAGTTCCTCATCCACCCAAGGTGCTCCAGAGGTTCTGACAGTCATCTTTCTGAGTGGAGCATGAAAGTCTATCACCGGCACAAACTTGGACATAAATGCTTTTAATGCTATCTCTGGTTCCTCTTCCTTAAGCACACTTGACCAGTTTATCTTACTTGTGTCACTTAAAAAGGCCTCCTCAGAGAACCTTTTATTGGACCTCGTCAAAATGACTTTTGGCTTAGCCTTTGGTACACTTCCCTTCCTTGCAATAGCCACCACATTGTGGTCACTAAAACCAACAGAAACAGATATGGCTTTTGAGTATAATTCTTTTCTATTAATGTAGATGTGGTCAATGCAGGATGATGTTGAAATACCTCTGTTGTTCATGCTTATTCTAGTTGGTTGTTTCACCATCTGCTTTAAATTACATGAATTGGCTATGTTCATAAGCCTCTGTTTTAATGGACAGTTGGGTGATAGCCAATCTACATTTAGATCACCTGTTAGGATGACCTCCATGTTTAGGTCACATATTTGATCAAGCATAGTGTCAATCTTGTCCAGATAGCTAATATTTGCACTGGGAGGTCTGTAACAACATCCAAACAATATGTCTTTTTGATGCGGTAAGTGAATTTGCAGCCACATTATTTCAATATCAATTGACACAAGGTCTTCTCTTATTTTTGCTGGAATATGATCTTGAACATAAACAGCCAGTCCACCACCATGACAGTTTTTATCTCTACGGCACATGTTAAAACCAGGAATATACATCATAGCATCACTAAAAGTTTCATCAAGATGAGTCTCTGAAATAGCAAGAATATGCACAGAGTTAGAAGTCAAGAGTTCATAAATGTCATTGATTTTGTTTCTCATGCTACAAATATTCAGATGAGCCACCTTCAACCCCTTTTTGGGTAGCCCTGCAGTTGAAAACATTTACACCAGTAAAAAGCAAGTCCCTTTTTAGTACAATGTCCAATTATTAAGATTCTTTTGTGGATTCTTTTTCCTTGTTTTGTCGAATTATTAGTTTGTCGTATCGCAGAAAGGCAATGTCCCCCCTCTCTCTGGCTTCTTTCATTTTAGGCAGGAGTTCCCTTCTTTTCTGTCTCACAGCCTCTGGATAGTCCTCGTTTATGAAAATCCTTGTCCCTTTCAGTTTTCTTGCATTCTTTAGCACCATGTCTCTGTCCTTTGTTCGCTGGAATCTCACTATGATTGGACGTGGTCTGCCTTGTGTGCCGTCATTAGAGATGTTCACCTTTCCAGCACGCATTGCCTGTTCCATTCCGATTGTCTTTGTGTCCAGGTTGAGTTTCTCTTCAAAGATTTTCAGAACTTTTTCCTCAGAGACTAAATTATTTTCTTGTTCTGCCTCAGGAATGCCATCAATGATTAAATTAGCTCTCCTTGCCTGACTGTCAAGTAAGTCAGATTTTGCATCCAGTATCAGCATGGACTCTGCCAGTCTCTCAATATCCGATTCCTGTGATCTGCAGCTTGCTTGAGTTCCTTTATTTGCACCTTTTAGATCATCCAACTCCTTTTGTGAGAATTGCAAACTTGTTCTTAAGTCTTGCTGATCTTTCAGCATCGCATCAATCCTTGTATTGCATGTCTCCAAAATAGTGCAAACACAAGCTTTGAAATTGTTTTCTTGCTGTTGTAAAAGTTCTTTATAAAAAGTTTTTTGTTGTTCAAGCAGTTCTTGTACTTGTGCCATTGATACAGTTTGATCATTGTCTTTTTCCCCTTTGTCTCTGCTCCCCTTTCCACCAGCCATTTTGTCTGGGCCCGACAGACTCTGGTTCAAAAACAGTTCCAAACTTTTCAGAGTCTTTCAAGTTAGCACCAACAAGATTTATTTTCTCTTGTTCGAGAGCTTTTTCAAAACGTTGTCGTATTATAAGTAAGGATTGCAGCGATATTTATAGATTTGCTTTACCCAGTTCAGAAGTACAATAGGTGTCCAACAGGAAACAGGAAACAGGAAGTTAGGTGACTGGAAACATGTAGAATGTAGAATGTATCATGTAGAATGTACTGTTCCAACGCGTTTGTTCGTCTTGTTGGAGTCGTTTCGTGGGCTGATTGAACTGCAACTGGATGTCTTCGAGGCGGGAGTAGGCTAAATCAGAGTGCTTGAAATGCCCTACTATTTTGCGACCGACTGCCACAGCATCAGCAACGCTTCTCTGCGAGAGAAGGCCCTCGTGAACCACCAGTTGAAGAGTGTGTGTCATGGCCTTAATCATATTCCGTGCGTTATCTCGGAGGACAACATGGACAGAGCTTTTCGGGATTCCCCAAGTTTGTAGCATGTCGTCAAATATATTAGCGATAGCTTGGCCAGTGTGAGAGCCTCGTAATGGCTTTGCATGCAAGGCGATGTGGTGAAGAGTAAACCCCTCATCTATCCACTGAGCAGTCAAACTGAGGAGAGACATTGGACAAACACTGCTAGTCCATATGTCAGTTGTAAAGCTAATTGACACAGCATCACACACTAAGGACCTAACGTGATTTTGCACCTTTTCATACAACTTTGGCAACATCACGTCTGTGATTGTAGGGGCGACTAGGCAGTTCATACCTTGGCTCTAGCACATCAAGAAGACGGCAAAATCCAAGATTATTAACAACTGAAAGTGGCTGGTCATCGAGCACTATAAAGTGAGTAAGTGCCTCTGTTATTTTTATGGCTCTTGGGTTGTCTTTGGACATTTTCTCACACTTTTGCAAGACCTCGGTTAAGGTTGTTTGCTTTGCGCTATGTTCCATTTTCCCTACCTACCGTACCTATACTTATACGCAGTACACAGTACACACTCACTAGGTACGCAGATTCTCAGCAGGTGAGTGCTGTTCCAAATCTAATACTCCGTGATGCACTTACCGGAAATTACGATCGCGACAAGCCCCGCGTTCGTCTTTTTCGAGCTGAGCGGCTCTGCCTGGGTCTGCCTCTTCCGCTACGTTGACAAGATGGCGGCCGTTGAGAATGGACAGTGTACCCTGCTTCCACACTCAACGTTTTGACCGTTATGAGTACAGATACGGGTCCTTTGGGTATACTTCTTTTCGACGCGGAAATGGGAAATCGGAAAACGGAACACCCTACATACTCACACTAAGGATGGTAGGTACGGTAGGTAGGGAAAATGGAACAGAGCGTTGGTCTTGCGCCACTAGCATTGGTGAATTCGTTGTACTTAGCACTATGGTGCATCTTCAGGTGTTTTATCAAGTTACTTGTGTTGAATGAAGAACTCTCCTTTCCTCCCCTCGACACCGTAGCAGTGCAGCTTTTACATTGTGCCTTAGACCTGTCGTCATCCTTAATCTTAAAGTGAGCCCAAATCGCTGACATGGCTATACTCTTCAGTTAACATACAGTCGCGGGAAAAATTAAGAGACCACTTCAAAATTATCAGTTTCTCTGGTTTTACTATTTATTGGTATGTGTTAAAGTGAAATGTACATTTTTGTTTTATTCTATAACCTACTGGCAACATTCCTACCAAATTTAAAAAAAAAATATTGTCATTTAGATCATTTATTTGCAGAAAAATGACAATTGGTCAAAATAGCAAAAAAGATGCAGTGTCTTCAGATCTCGAATAATGCAAAGAAAACAAGCTCATATTCATTTTTAAACTACACAATACTAATGCTTTAACTTAGGAAGAGTTCAGAAATCAATATTTGGTGGAATAAGCTTGATTTAAAATCACAACTTTCATGTGTCTTGGCATGCTCTCCACCAGTCTTTCACATTGCCTTTGGGTGACTTTATGCTACTCCTGGCGCAAGAATTCAAGCAGCTCGGCTTCTTTTCATGGCTTGTGACCATCCATCTTCCTCTTTGAAGAAGAACCTCCAGTCCGCTTTTTCAATCCTTATGGTCTTTTACAAACCTCAGCCAGGCAAAGTACAACGTTGTCCCGGAAGAAAAACTTGCTTCCTTTTGCTCTGACAATGTTCCCCAACTCAAAGAAGTGTTTTTTCCAGCAGGGCAATGCTCCATGCCACACAGCCAGGCCAGTAAAGGTGTGGATGGAGTACCACCAGATCAGGACCCTGTCATGGCCAGCCCAATTTCGAGACCTGAATCCCATAAAAAAACCTCTGAAATGTGATCCTCTGAAATGTGATTGCCTCTTATTAACTTATTAACTTGCTAGGCACCATGGCTGCATTAGCCAACGTCTCCCTGCAGACCAGGCATTCTGGTGTGGGGCACGATACCTCGCCACACTAACTGAACCCATACTGGAGGTACGACTCGTTATAATGCCTCACTTTTCTCTTTGCTGAATTCGATTCTGATGTCTCTTCCTGTGGAGGTGGATGCACTCTCTTTAAAAACGTATCCATTTTGCCTACCTGCACTCCTCCATCTTCCGTCAATACAGAATAACGAACAAAGTCAACGAAAGAGCTGTTGTTGACGTTACGCCCTGAATCAACTGTATACTGTAGCCTATTGTTGTTTGTGCTGCAAATACAATTTTCTATGTTTAATTGATATTATGGTTTTTCTTTTTAAATGCCATTAAATGTTCAAGCCTTGGGCCATTCCGAGGCACCCCTGAGCATGCCTCACGGCACCCACTTTGTAAACCCCTGCTATAGATCATTATGACACTCTTGCTGGCTTTCTAGTTGATATCATGTCCCACACCATACACGGAACATAAAGTGTTCACCACACCTGTTTCACACTGCCTGCATTGTGTGCAGCTGCGTTACCTGTTGATTTTTATTTTGTCATTTCTTTGATGTAGATCCCCTCAGAAACCCGAAACTGAGATGTGTTGCTCTCACAGACTTTATTGCAGTATTTAGGCCACAATAAGAACATGAACCTTGGATGCGCTTGCATATTTCAAATTGAACTTTACACCTCCCACCTATCCCCTGTTTGGTTGACCCCTATGCCAATCAAGTTTAACCTCCCCGTCTGACCCCACTGGAATCAGAACGTGATACCTGTACAGTATCAAACACATTCTCTTCTCCTGGGTCAACCAAAAACCCCTTCCAATTTCAAAAAGCACCAATCATCGCTGCAATCTTTTTAAAATAAATCAACTAATATCTTGTAAGTTCATTCTTGTTCATCTTATACAAAAAATATTCCTACAATTTCATCTGAACAGCCTACAGTTTGCCATCTGCCTGTGTGAGACGTGCGGTTCCACCAGTGCTGCAGACTCTAGTCATGTGGAGTTTGGGTGTGGAGCGTGTTTCTGGCGTGATGAACAAGTTCTGTTTCTTTAGCTAAGCTAAGGTTGCCTAGGCTTGTCGTTGTTGTTTGTTTTGTTTTTTGAAAGGGAGACTGGTATTGGTAGTTAAGATCAATGCGTGACCCTTCTGGAAACACACACACATACACATACACACACGCACACACACACACACACACAGACACAGGCAGACACACACAGAGACATGCACAGACACACACACACACACACACTCACACAGATTAACCTAATCAGGTAACTCACACTGGTGAACTTTCAGGAAACTAATACAGGTCAGCTTATGAAGGTCAAAGGCAATTCAAGCAGTTGGTTCAGACTCTGGGCCTTGAGGCAATTTTATTGTTTTATCTTTTACAGGTAACTTATACAGGTAACTTAAAAAGGGGAACAGCAGGTGAACTCATATAGGTAAGCTAAGACACAAAAGTGGGTCATTTAACAAGTGAAGGTGTTTAGGAGGCTCACCCGCACAGGCAAACCCACACAGCTGAACCCTGACCCTGACCCTGACCCTGACCCTAACCCTAACCCTAACCCTGACCCTGACCCTAACCCTAGGGGTCAGGGGAGCAGGCAGGCGGAGATGAGGAGGGGGAGCAGGGAGAGGAGGCTCCGGGCTCCGCTGCTGCTGCCTGTGCCTCCGCTGGTGACGAAGCCCGGCCGGTTCCTGGTGATCTGGGTGTTGATCCAGCTCTGGTACCGAGAGACGCGTACATACCCTCCTGGGAACTTAGGGTTGCCGCAGTCTGAAAAGCTCGCGATACCCGCCTGGACCCACACAGAACCCTGCCTTTTTACCAGCGGACCGCCAGAATCGCCCTACACACACACACATAAACATATATTCACACAAACACATAAACATACACACACACACATAAAAGAAGGCTTAAGAACACTTTAGGATACAGTGTGAGACAAATATAGTGTGTGGGTGTGTGTGTACACATGTGTGGCGTGTGTGTGTACCTGGCAGGTGTCTTTGCCTCCCCGTCCCAGACGTCCAGCACACATCATGTTGTTGGTGATGCCCTCATGAGCCGTCTGGCAGTCTGAGTTCCCCACCACTGGAACCTCCACCTCCTGCAGCGTCTGAGGGGAGGGCAGGTCGACTGGAGACACACACACTATACTGTTACACACACACACACACTATACTGTTACACACACACACACACACACACTCTACTGTTACACACACACACACTATACTGTTTCACACACACGCACACACACACACACACACCCACACGCACACACTATACTGCTACACACACAGACACACAAACACACTACACAGTTATACACAAACACACACACACACACACACACACACACATTATACTATATATGTCACAAACATACTATACTGTTACACACACAAACACTATACTGTTACATACACACACACCATACTGTTAAACACATACAATATTATATATTGTTAGACACCACACACACACACACACACTGATACTCACAATATTATTGTACATACACACACACACACACACACACACACAATACTATTTTACTCAGGCACACACATACAGACTATAGTATTACTCACACACACACACACACACTATACTGATACTCACACATGCACACACACTATACTGATACTCACACATACACACACGCAATACAAATATGCACAATATACGTATACACAACACACAAAACAGTAAAGTACTCCATCAGTAAAGATACTCCATCAGTAAAGACACTACATCAGTAAAGATACTCCATCAGTAAAGACATTACATCAGTAAAGATACTCCATCAGTTAAGATACTACATCAGTAAAGATACTCCATCAGTAAAGACACTACATCAGTAAAGATACTCCATCAGTAAAGACATTACATCAGTTAAGATACTCCATCAGTAAAGACACTACATCAGTAAAGATACTCCATCAGTAAAGACATTACATCAGTAAAGATACTCCATCAGTAAAGATACTCCATCAGTAAAGATACTCCATCAGTACAGATACTCCATCAGTAAAGATACTCCATCAGTACAGATACTCCATCAGTAAAGATACTCCATCAGTAAAGATACTCCATCAGTAAAGATACTCCATCAGTAAAGATACTACATCAGTAAAGACACTACATCAGTAAAGATTACTACATCAGTAACATTACTCCATCAGTGTGTGTGTGTGTGTGTGTGTGTGTGTGTGTGTGTGTGTGTGTGTGTGTGTGTGTGTGTGTGTGTGTGTGTGTGTGTGTGTGCTCACCCCCAGATTTGATATCGCCCCACCCTGTCACCCAACAGTAAGTTCCAGAGTTGAAGGTGCTGTTGGCTGATGCCAGGCAGATGGGGCGGATGAAGTCAGTGAAGGGGAAGACGGAGGAGGAGAGGCGGAGGAGGGCGATGTCGTTATTTAAGTGCACCATGCTGTTGTATTTGGGATGTATGATGATCTGAGAGACGGTCCTGGAAACCTCATTTGGGTTGCTGCCCTCCTGACTGTGCCGCCCCAGGTAGACGACCAGGTCGGAGGCGCTGGTGCTGCAGAGAGAGGAGGAGACACACTTCAACTGTAACTTTGGGTAAACACACACACACACACACACACACACACATACACCTCACCTGTAACCTCTGGCACACACACATTTCACCTGTAACTGAGGTTAGACACACACACTCACAAACAGACTGATGCACACATACAAACTCACACTCACACACACTCACACATACACACACACACTCACACATACACACACTCACACACACACACACACTCCCAATCACACAGGTAGTTTTTTAAATCAGTGAAGCAGTGACGGGGTGCCGGGGGGGGGGGGGGGGGGGGGGTTGTTTTCAATCCAGGTCAATTCAATTAACATATGAAAACCTCAGCCAGCTGGGCAAGGGGAAGGGGGGTCCTTTCACACTAATTGGGCTTCGACGGCAATACACAGGGTCGGCGACTGTCGTAAATCCCACATTTCATGCAGTGACACTCACACACTCTCTAGGTCGCTCACCCGTTGAAGCAATGTGCTGCAGTCATCACCCAGTCCTTGTTGATGAGGGATCCCCCACAGAAGCTAGTGTCGAAGTCTAGGTAGGCCTGCCATGGCCACGCCCCCGCTTTGGCGTCCTTCCCTCCCACTATGCGGTTGTTGCGAGGCGCTTTCCCACACACTGAAGGGAATCATAAGGGTGAGGGGTTAAATGCGTGTGTGTGTGTGTGAGTGTGTGAGTGTGTGTGTGTGTGTGTGTGTGTGTGTGTGTGTGTGTGTGTGTGTGTGTGTGTGTGTGTGTGTGTGTGTGTGAGAGAGTGTGAGTGTGAGTGTGAGTGTGTATGTGTATCTGTGTTCTTGCCCATGAAGGAAAAATAGCAGTCAGACTCTAAAGACGTCCATCAAACAGACAGAAAGTGACATGGGTAGCTTACCGTCTAGCTGTGCGGACATATCTGGAAGAGAGAACAGAGCGTCACACAGCAGTAATGGAATCACACTGCAGACGTGTGTGTGTGTGTGTGTGTGTGTGTGTGTGTGTGTGTGTGTGTGTGTGTGTGTGTGTGTGTGTGTGTGTGTGTGTGTGTGTGTGTGTGTGTGTGTGTGTGTGTGTGTGAAGACATGTGTGCACACTCTCCTCTCACACACTGTCGTAAAGGAAGGAATGGACTTTTCAGTCATGATAGTTTGGGTCCTTATCATCAGTTATGGATAAGCACACAGACTAGTCCTCATTAGGTCTAACAAGGTATACCTGATCTCAACTGGTGACCTGTATAAAAGAAACCTGTCCAAAGAATCATACTTCACACCTTCAACCACCCCACCATGGGCAAGACCAAAGAGTTGTCCAAGGACGTCAGAGATAGGATTGTAGACCTGCACAAGGCTGGAATGGGCTACAAAACCATCAGCAAGCAAATGGAAGCAACACCAAACAACTGTCAATCGCTCTAGGTCTGGGGCTCCATGCAAGATACCCCCTTGTGCGGTATCGGTGATCATCCGAAAGGTGCAGAATAACCCCAGAACTACACAGGGGGAGCTTGTGAAGGCAGCTGGGACCACAGTCACCAAGAAACCCATTGGCAACACACTACGCCGTAATTCTTTGAAGTACTGAAGCATACGCAAGGTCCCCCTGCTCAAGGAAGCACATATAAAGGGCCATCTGAAGTTTGCCAATGAACACTTGAATGATTCTAAGGAGGATTGGGAGACAGGATGTGTTCAGATGAGACCAAAATCAAGCTCATTGGCATCAAATAGAATCGCCACATTTGGAGGGGGAAGAATACCAATTTTCTGCATCAAATGCAAATAAAGTCCATTTTTTTTAATATTCTGTTTCTCACTACTAAAATACACCTACCATTACAATTCTAGATCACACATTTCTTAGAAAGTGGCCAAACTTGCGAAATCGGCAGGGGTTCAAATACACACACACACACACACAGGTGCAGATCTTACCTTGAGCCCCGAGGAGTAGGATCACGGCCACACACACAGCCCTCCACACACTCATTCTGCTGCTCTCTGTCTGGGATCTGTGTCTGTGTGTGTGTGAGCATTTCTTTTCTACTTCCTTTTGTGACACCTCCAAAACTTCATCTGCCCCTGCCCCGCCTACTCAGTCACACACACACACAAACACACACACACACTGGCAATCTCTCTAATACACCACACACACACATGCACATGGACACACACACACAATCTCACACACACACACACACACACACACATACACACACACACGCACACACACACACAAACACTCACACACACACGCACACACACACACACACGCACACACACACACAGGCTTCACCTGCCCCTGCCCCGCCTACTCAGTCACACACTCACACAAACACACACACACACTGGCAATCTCTCTAATACACCACACACACACATGCACATGGACACACACACACAATCTCACACACACACACACACACACACACACACACATACACACACACACGCACACACACACAAACACACACACACACATACACACACACATGCACACACACACGCACACACACACACACACACGCACACACTGTAAGATTATTATTTCTTACACTTTGCGTTTAGTTCAGGACCCGGTAAAGTACGCCAGTACGAAGGTTTTGTTGTAACAAGGTAAGAGCTTTACTTGATAAGTTGCAGCACAAATACAGTTGAGTTCACAAGACAATTGCATCCAGTAAACACAACAGGAGACTCCGGAGTTCTGATCTGCCCCAAAGAAGAAACAGTTCTTATAGTCTATTTCTCACTGATGTCATTTCGTGGGCCCCTCCTGGTAACAGGTGGTGTCATGGGATCTATGACATGGTTTATCTGTTGTTCTCAGCAATAAGACATTAATGTGTGAAGTCCCTGCACCTCTGTTTCTCAGGGACTAGCTGACCATGTTATCTCCCTAGAGACATACAATGTATCACAGGCCACATTCTCCTGTCCTGGCCTGCTAGAACGTCTGTAGCAAGTGACCTGACCTTACCAGGCCTGCTTTTCACTCTGGTCTCTGCAAAACAGTTTAGAGATTGTACTTATTCTACCTAATAAACCTATACTGAACTGAATTTATCTTACATTCCCTCCTTTGACCTCATTTATGAGGTCAACACCACATCAAGCAAAAGCACTAAGAAGCCAGGTTACATTTTTTTTTTTTTTTTTTTTTTACGTTATACAATTACTATCAAAACACCCTCTTAAGCCACTAGCACAGCGTAAGCAATGTACACATGAAGTGCTACCTCGCCATCGGGATGTCTCTGCCCCTCCCAACAGATTATCCGTTCCACCATAGGCTCAGTGGAATTGCCGATGCTTTTCTCGAGAGGTCACCCTCGAAGCGCAACTTTTCCGTGTCTAAGCACCTATTCTTATGAAAAATAAAAAACCCCACACTTGGATTTCACTATGAATGAATATAGGACTATGTGATCGACTTATAATACACACAATGTTATACTAAAGGAATACATTTTTAACTAAGGAATACTTTTTTAATCACAGACTGAAGGAATACATTTTTAACTAAGGGACACATTTTTAATCACAGATTAAAGGGATACATTTTTTAATCAGCATACTACGATACTAACTTTATTAACTGGCAAACATAATAGAGGGATAGAAGAAAACACCCACAAAGACATACCCAAATACATCCTACCACAAAATCTTAGCACATGAAGCAATATCAGCAAGCACATTTAAGCTAGCAGCATGTCCCCTTCCCTCTGGACTGTCTACTCTTCCATTCTAACAAATCTGATTGAGCCTCCAACATCTCCTCCATTGGTTCATCATCACTCCGCCACTCTTTGTCCTGTAAAAGGTTATTATCCAACACATCCTCCTCTCCTTGGTTAAACATTTCATTCAATGCCATTTTGAGGTGACTCAGCATTTGAGCCACCATCATAGCATCTGGTATCTTAGGGCCTAGGGTTAACAAGGGGTCTCATTCTCATGTTTGCAGACAAGCTCTAGTTCGTATGTAATAGCCATGCTATATCCTGCTATCTATATCCCCCCCTTCATTCCATCTCAGACCACTGCTTTACCTGCTTCCCCTAAATCCTCCTGTGAACCCTGACCCCATTATAATTACTCTGTTTAACTTTCTTTCGTGTCTGTTCTAGTTGTCAAATTTTCATGTCTCCCTGTGTTTTTCTGTCTCAGTTCTCCTCTTATCTTACATTCACCCTCCTTTCATAATCCTCCTACACTGTGTCTGCATTCCATTCTTACCCACCCATCGGAAGTTTTAGCCTTGGCCCATCTTACAATGGCTTTGGTGTTTCCAAGTGGCTCATTCAGCTATTTTGAGGGCAAAAATAGGGGTAGTTAGTTTCTTGTTGATAATGTTGTTAATGTGTAGAAAAACATAAAATCACAAACAAGACAAGACAAGATAAAACAAAAAACAGTTACCCGTCCCCTCTTTAAGTCAGCTGTAGGTTGCTGGTACTATGTATAGGCTACTGTGTAGCATCCACTTAACGCATTGTATACTTCATATAATTATTTGTGGGTTCAGAATCTTAACTCAAATCGTGAGGTAGTAGGTTGTATAAACTCCCCCTATGTGTGTGTGGGTGTGTTCGCTTAGTGCAGGGGTGGCCAACCCGCGGCTCGCGAGCCACATGCGGCTCTTTGCCGGCTGACGTGCGGCTCGGCTGCAGCTCGAGTGCTCACTCACTTTTCTCTTGGTGTACAGAATTTTCATATTGTAAAACAAATATCTAAAATGCATATTTTGCACGCAATATATTTGGAAATACAGACAAAAAGTCTGCCCGATTTGAATGGGGTATTTATTCATGTATATTTTGTCATCACGCGATCTTGAGAGATGTCTTCAAGTAACGTTAATGTTCCAAACATGAAACATTCTTTCTAATGTGTGCACCCAGTATCAGAGAGTTACTAGCCAGACTAGCAGTAGCTACTGATAGAATGCCATGGATCCAGCAAAGCGTAAAGCTAAACGAAAATATGAAGATACGTTCTTGCCTGAATGGGAGGAATTATTTGCGCAGCGAAATGGAAAACCCCTCTGCTTAATATGCCAGACGTCACTGTCGCATTCTAAAGCCTCAAACTTGGAGCGCCGTCTCTCCACACACAATGCTAACTAACATAGCTCAGGAGTTCCTAAAGGCACAGAGATGGGCAAGCACAAGGTACATACTTTGAAACGTCAGTCAGAGAAACAGACTCGGTTTTTGGGAAATTTACTCTGAAGTAGGCTACTCTGAAACGGTCACGTTGGCATTGTATCAGGTGTCATTGAATATTGCTCGAGCAAAAAAGTAATATAGTGAGGGAGAGTTTGAAAATTGAACAGAGGATATCTGACATTAACTATAATTAGCACCTATCTCAACAGGTGACTTCAATATGTTTATTTTTGTGCCATATTTTAAATCTACATTCGTTAATTTCTCTTCCTGAAACCCACTAGAGGACACTATTTAAAAGGTTATTTCCAATAAAAGGTAGGCAACTGCTGTGATTAAGCTCTTCTCGAGGCACAGTCTGTTCCAATGCTTTGTTTTGATCACAGTTATGCAGAAAAGGAGGCCTCACTTAAATATGTGGAGGCAAAGGGTAGTAGCTGCTCCTAAAATTTCTCTCCCAGGTCAGAGTGCTCCTGCTTCACACACATCCAACACAACATCTCAGCAAATGTCTTCAATATGTTTATATTTGTGCCATATTTTAAATCTAAATGTGTTAATTTCTCTTCCTAAAACCCACTAAAGGACACTATTTAAAAGGTTATTTTCAAAAAAAATCTTATGGGGGAGCATGCCCCCAGACCCCCCTAGTTTTGCTTGGTCACAGGGGAAAAAAATGGTTTTATGTAGGGGCTTATCCCCCCCCAAAAAAGTGGGATCCTAGATTCGTGAGGCTCTTTGAAATGGTGTTGGATTTTGTTGTGGCTCTTTGAGCTGGACTGGTTGGCCACCCCTGGCTTAGTGCATCGGTCCTAAAGGCACAGCTGGGATGTGTATGTGGTGCTTCTAAGGTGCAATGCACACGAAGTCTAGGGCCTCCGAATCGGATTTACTTTTCACACCAATCGAATCTTTTAATTTCGTACATACGGAGGCTGGCAACGAGAGATTTGCGTAAACACGGAGGCAGCAGATTGCGGTGAACCGACTGTAGTACATACCTCACGCCTGTGGGTGGCGCTTTAGCGCTTTATTTACACAACTGAAAAAACGTGAAAAACCTAGAAGAAGAGACTCAAAAGCACAAGGTAAAGGAAGCAGCAAACGGATAAACAAATTACACAAGACATTCAAGCTCCAATTAACAACATTACATTATGATGGTTAATAAAATCAGACTGGTCAGACTAAAGGATATGCGAAAATGAATTCTTTTTTCTATTGATAATAAAGAGTTTGGAACAGTAACATGACATGTCTGTCATCCCATCTCCCATGATGCATTGCTCCGAGCATTTTACATACATTTATGAATAAAAAAGCAAATTAAATCGCTGGCCAATTTATATTTGTGGTCATGAAAGTTATGTTACGTCTGAATAAGAAGAATTAGATCAAGATAGGGGGCTAATCAAAAATCAGAAGACTGGGTTAATGTTAGTGAATTCGAGGCCCACCATGAGTGAGATTTTGAGGGAGAACAAGTTATTTATATACTGGTTGGAGATGGCGGAAAAGATCACGTGGGGCAGTGACGTCATCAGGTTGCGTGAAACCGTGCAGACGAACACCAGCCCCCGTACCGATTCAAATCTACTCACTTTCTACCCCGGACTGCGATCGTTGCAGAAACGAGGTGCGGATAGAGAGTGTTCGTATGGATGATAGGGCTATCTGTATTAGCTATCCGTATCAGTTTGACAAACTAGGCTCCATGTAAACGACACTTAACACCACTCTCCCAAGGTGGGGGTGTGAGTGTGGCTGCTCCTGTGAGTGTGTCATTGTTCAGTAAGAGCTTGATGAGTGTGGGCCTGGCCCCTCCTCTCTCTAGTACAGCAGCGCGTGTGTGAGAATTTTTCTCCCCCTAAGGTTCTCTGTCTCTGTCCATCTAGCATAGACCAATTGGTTACAGCCAGGTTTTTTCTTTACACTCAATCACAATGGCTTGTTCCTAAAAAGAAATAAAGGTTTGTTTGTTAGCAATATCACGTTGTTATACAATCAACTATTGGGCAATGTTAACCCATGCTATAATTTGTTTGTTTTTCCCACTACCTTTAACTTTTAACATTGTTGCCCCTGTCACAGTTTCATTGTTCAATGTGCTCTGAGGCTGACTATTTCTTGTGACAATTTTGTTCTTCATTAACATGTATTTCAAGCACCAATTCCCTTTTTAATTGCCTAGCTTTTGATTAAACATTTTTATAACTTTACAAACTTTAAAAAACGAAATTCCCCAGTGCATGTTACGAACTCCCGTTATCATCACAGTTTCTGTATGCGTCCAGTGTTGGAAAACATACATTTTTAGCCCCGCAACCTCTCCCCTGCGGCTTTATTAGGCAATTTCAATCATTGGATAGAGACTTTTGGTTGATCAGGCCAAACTCCTCATCCTCAAATCGATATGCACTTGTATTATTTTATTTAAGCAGTATTGTCTTTATTATCACAATCCCCTTATATTTCCTCTATCAGGCTGCGATGAAAAATGCAGTCCATCGTCTGCATCTATTTCACAGACTGTCACCCTCTTTTTCTCTGAACTTCCACCTCTTCTTCAACTTTGTTCATTTCGCCTTCATCCTTTCCCCTTTCTGATCCCCTATACCTCCCTCTGTTATCACCCTGCGCTCCTAACATAAGTGGCATGCACTCACCCCACGTTCTCGGGCTGATGGACCGCTCGCAGTTTCGTGCGTATGTCTCTCCTCTCCCATGGTGGTGTCTGCTGTGCTTGGGATGCATCATGCACCTGTGAGGTGGTGGGTTGTGCCGTAACTACTACTACAGTTGTGGCTGAAGCCATTTCAATCTTCTTCCCTCCTTTACCACATTGTACCACAGTGTAGTCCCCAAAATGACTGTTTGGCCCTATAATTCTGAAATCTTTCTCTTGGTCTGCCATGACTTAGTCCTACTATAAGCCCTCCTAGAATGTTCTGTTTTGTGGTGTTACAGATATTATTTTAACTCCTTCTTCACCAGGGTAGTGCCTTAGAGTGTTGCTCCACCAATCAGAGAATGGTTTGATTATTCTATAATTACCACCGTTTGTTCGTGGCTTTTCTATATTCATTCACAAATTTCTCCAGACTATGAATGATATCTTTTACCTCCCCCTTGTGTTGTTTATCGGAACTGGTTATGATCTTATAACCTTCCCTCCTTTCCCTGAATTTATACAGGGAATAAATGCAATAAATGCAAAAGTCAACAGCTGTGGGTGTAATTCCGCTATAGTCCTACACCCACCCACATAAAAAATCAGAAAATAAGCTGTAAACAACTGTATTCTCCACAATGAAAACCGCTTGTAAAAGAGAAAGCGCTAAGGTGTATGCAACCTTATTCTACCGACTACCGTCTGTTAATAAGAAGACGCTACGGTGTATGCAACCGTATTCTACACAATGACTACCGTCTGTTAATAAGAAGACGCTACGGTGTATGCAACCGTATTCTAGCGAGACTGTCGTCTTCAGATCAGGTCTTGTCAGAGGGTTTGCGTGCTGGGCTGCTACAGTTATATCACCGGTGATATAATTCTACCTGTACCAGTGCTCCACCGCAAATTGCCACTGACTCACTGACCAAGCAGTCTACCCAATTCACTTCAGAGGCGTGCGGCCTATGCGGCCCTCCCGTGCACAAAGCCTCACTGACGTCTCAGTATGCAACACTTCACTCACTCGCTCACTCACTCCACTCCAATGCAATACCAACAATTCTACTGTGTCTGTCTTCACAATAAGAACACACAAAGCCAATCAATGTGCACTTGTTCTGTTAAAAACCACAACACAGCAATGTAGTCATGCAGGTTCTTTGTGCCACAAAATATCATATAGTCACTCTCTTGTACTTCGCCCGTGTTATTCAGCTCTGACAGTCAAAAACTAACTATGAATGATATCTTAACTATGGACATTTAGTTAAATAGGCTGTCCTTACCTTTTAGTTATATATAGGCATGCCTTTTTGACTGTCAAATCGAATTCCACGGTCCCTCCTGTGCCAGCCTCGTGCCGCAGGCAGGGAAGCTGCGCGCCTTTACGGGTCATCACGTCGGGGTCACCAGCTGTAAGATTATAATTTCTTACACTTTGCGTTTAGTTCAGGACCCGGTAAAGTACGCCAGTACAAAGGTTTTGTTGTAACAAGGTGTTACAAAACCATAACGTAACGAAATGGTAACATAACATAAAGAAGCCAAAGAGAACTGGTGACGGTGAAAGTAAATATATTTATTAACAAACCAAGAGTTAACGGCAGGAGAAGGTGGTGATGAAAATAATTAATAACAAAAGAGAAAGCAAACACTCACACTGTCTGCTGGAAATAAAAAGGAGTTCTAAGCTGCTCGCGTTAAACAAAAGGACATAGAAATGTGGTGAGTCTTCCGGGTAAACTTCCTCCTACGCTAAGCTCGAGCTAGTCTTAAAGCGTGCCCAAAAGCCCACCACCAACGCACATAAATCAAAAGGTTAACTCTGCGCCCAAACGAAACTCTAACAACGATATTTAACAATGGTAAAGCAGGGCACCAGCGGAGCGCCGTGCAGCAGGCCCAAAGAACACGGAAGCGTAACGGGGGGTGTGGCTGGAGTAACGGGGAAAGCCAGAGAGACCGCTGAAACGCGCAAGGGGCGTCTTTTATAGGCCAAGGCCCGCCCACAAATGCGTCCCAATCGGACACCAGGTCACCTGTAGAGGGGGACAGATAGAAACAAGCGCACAGACGGGCACAATACGGCTCCCCACGTAACACCCCCACCCTTAAGAAAATAAATTGGGGCTTAAGCTAACAATAGCCATTAAACGTAGCATTCACAATGCATACAATATTTACAAGACATTTTATATAGCTATACATACACGAGTATACAAAGAACACAAAACCATTCATTCAGCAGCGTCTCTCACCCACTACTGAACGGCTTATCATTCCGTAGTGTCTCACTCACTACTGAACTGTGCATCACCCAGCAGCGTCTCTCACACACTACTGAGCCGTAGGGAAACAAAGAAAAGGGTTAAATGCAATCATCAAACATTTGACTAGAATTGGTTTTGTTTTTAACTAAAGACACAATTTATTTCACAATAACCAATACATTAAAACCCTTGAAAAGGCCCGTGTGGAAGCGCGCCATAAGGATGATGCTTAATTGGGCGCAAGGCGCCAACATCATTGTCACGTACGACAATATTTAGCAACATCACGGTCATACCTGGCACATAGAAAGAACGAGTGACTCGCCCAGGTACAACAAATTAATAGGGAACTCTACACTCATCTTGCGCCGGGGCCGTAAGAGGTCTCCACTCGCGCATTAAGACACCATCTCGAGAAAAATAGCCATGAGGCCATCGCTCAAAGTCCTCGTCGGACATAACTGCAGAAAAGAGCGTAGGAAGAGAAGGGTCATTTTGAAGTTCCTGTACAAGATGCTCTCGGCTCAGCCAATTTAGGAGCATCGGAAAGAGATGGCGACAAATGTAACAAGAGGTCGCCACCAAAGAGTGAAGGTTGGACAAGAAAAGTCTCAATGAGAACAATTACATCTCAAAACCTTGAACTAGTACACTATTTCTAGTACAAGGCTGATCACTAAAGGCAACCCACTTTGCAAAAACGAATCCATCCAATATGAACGGTGCGAAAATGTTGTCACGCTTAGTGTCGTTCACAAAAGGCAAAACAGCAATAAACAAATTAGATCCAGGAACCCATTAACTTGTATATTGTTGTGCCTGGTTCTTGCGCTTTAACGAAAAACACTCGGCAAGAACATGACCACGCTTCTTACAGTAGCTGCACGTTGGGGTTCCTCTGAAACCCAAAGGCGGACGCTTCTCGAGAGAAGGAGCGGTAGAGTCGGAAACTTCATATAAATCCGGGGAAATTGAAACATTTTGCAGAGAATGAGTGAGAGCAGGCATACGGTTGTGCATGAGTACATACTCGTCCGCAAGCACGGCAGCACTAGCAGGTGTCAAATCTTTATGCTCACTTATATAAGTTGCGACTGATTGTGGCAGACAGTTTTTAAAGTCCTCAAGAACCATGAGATCACGAAGAGCTTGGAATGAGGTCACTTCTTGAGAGCCTAGCCAACGATCATAGAGCATCTCTTTCTCTCTAACAAACTCTACATGTGCGAGGGATTCAGGCTTACGATAATTTCGAAACTTTTGTCTATAAGCCTCCGGCACGAGCGCGTAAATAAGCAAGACGGACTGTTTCACCTTCTCATAATCCGCCGCGTCTTCCATGCTCAACGAGGAGTACGCCTCCTGCGCCTTGCCTACAAAGACACATTGGAGAGTCATGGGCCAAGCTTCTTTGGGCCATTTAAGCGTTGTTGCAACACGCTCAAAGTGCGCAAAGAACTTATCCACCTCATCTTCTCTGAAGGGAGGGACAACACGAATGTTTCGAGTCACGTCAAAACTTTCTGGCCTAAGTAGTACACCAGCCTCACGGGCCTTCAACTCCATCTCTTTGATACGTAACGCTTGTGCGTATTCCATATCTTTTAAACGGCATTCCTGTTCTCTTCGCTCACGGTCTCTAAGTGTCTGCCTATCAGCCTCTAACTTATTTTTCTC
>NC_137922.1:57617903-57630403 GCF_963457725.1 Sprattus sprattus | reverse complement strand
AGTGATGCTGCATTAGGACCTTAGTGATTCTGCATTAGTGATGCTGCATTAGGACCTTAGTGATGCTGCATTAGTGATGCTGCATTAGTGATGCTGTATTAGTGATGCTGCATTAGGACCTTAGTGATGCTGCATTAGGACCTTAGTGATGCTGCATTAGTGATGCTGCATTAGTGATGCTGCATTAGTGATGCTGCATTAGGACCTTAGTGATGCTGCATTAGGACCTCAGTGATGCTGCATTAGGACCTTAGTGATGCTGCATTAGAGATGCTGCATTAGGACCTTAGTGATGCTGCATTAGTGATGCTGTATTAGTGATGCTGCATTAGGACCTTAGTGATGCTGCATTAGGACCTTAGTGATGCTGCATTAGTGATGCTGCATTAGGACCTTAGTGATGCTGCATTAGGACCTTAGTGATGCTGCATGAGTGATGCTGCATTAGGACCTTAGTGATGCTGCATTAGTGATGCTGCATTAGGACCTCAGTGATGCTGCATTAGGACCTTAGTGATGCTGCATTAGTGATGCTGCATTAGGACCTTAGTGATGCTGCATTAGTGATGCTGCATTAGGACCTTAGTGATGCTGCATTAGGACCTTAGTGATGCTGCATTAGTGATGCTGCATTAGAACCTTAGTGATGCTGCATTAGTGATGCTGCATTAGGACCTTAGTGATGCTGCATTAGGACCTTAGTGATGCTGCATTAGTGATGCTGCATTAGGACCTTAGTGATGCTGCATTAGGACCTTAGTGATGCTGCATTAGTGATGCTGCATTAGAACCTTAGTGATGCTGCATTAGTGATGCTGCATTAGGACCTTAGTGATGCTGCATTACTGATGCTGCATTAGGACCTCAGTGATGCTGCATTAAGACCTTTGTGATGCTGCATTAGGACCTTAGTGATGCTGCATTAGGACCTTAGTGATGCTGCATTAGTGATGCTGCATTAGGACCTTAGTGATGCTGCATTAGTGATGCTGCATTAGGACCTCAGTGATGCTGCATTAGTGATGCTGCATTAGGACGTTAGTGATGCTGCATTAGTGATGCTGCATTAGTGATGCTGCATTAGGACCTTAGTGATGCTGCATTAGGACCTTAGTGATGCTGCATTAGTGATGCTGCATTAGAACCTTAGTGATGCTGCATTAGTGATGCTGCATTAGGACCTTAGTGATGCTGCATTAGGACCTCAGTGATGCTGCATTAGGACCTTAGTGATGCTGCATTAGGACCTTAGTGATGCTGCATTAGTGATGCTGCATTAGGACCTTAGTGATGCTGCATTAGTGATGCTGCATTAGGACCTTAGTGATGCTGCATTAGTGATGCTGCATTAGGACCTTAGTGATGCTGCATTAGTGATGCTGCATTAGGACCTTAGTGATGCTGCATTAGGACCTTAGTGATGCTGCATTAGGACCTTAGTGATGCTGCATTAGGACCTTAGTGATGCTATAGGCCTAGGCTGCCTTCACCATTTGAGCAGGTGTGTGTATGTTGGTGTGTGATGTCTTGTCAAGAATGTTTGTGTGTGTGTTTTGTTGGGTGCTTTGCTATTCAAACTTTGGTCACTAGCTGGCAGTATAGTATCATATCCAAACACGGGTGTGCGTGAGTGAGTGTGTGTTTTTGTGTGTTTGTGTTTGTGTGTAAGTGTGTTTGTTTGCGAGTGTGTGTTATTATTATTATAACCTTTATTCAGCCAGGAGAGACCCATTGCGATTAAGAATCTTGTGAGATGAATTAATTTATTTTCAAGTCATTTTGCAACATATTCCATGCTGAGGGTGCAGAATACACAAAATCCCTTTTTCCAGTTTCTGTGCGGGCATTTGAGACAGATAGCATAAAGAAGTCCTGGACTCTGCTCAGCAACACACACACCTTTTGATAGAGTTTATGAATGTTCCAAAGAATGAACTTTAATAAGTGTGTGGGTGTGAGAGAGAGAGCGCATTATATGGCAACAAAGAGTGTGGTCCTTTGATGACCCCTCTTACCCTGACAAGACACATAGTATACCGAAATTTGTGTTTTAATGATTAGGCAGTGCATCGTTCAGACACTGAGTCTCTGCAAGCTTGCTTTTCTGAATTGACCACAGGTGTGCAGTATGAAGTGGTGTACACAAGGCTCTGGACAGACTTACTTTCACTCTGTACACATAATAAAGAACCTGTCCAAAGAATCAAACTTCACACCTCAACCTCATCAACATGGGCAGGACCAAATAATTGTCCAAGAACGTCAGAGATAAGATTGTAGACCTGCACGAGATTGGACTGGGCTACAAAACCATCGTCAAGCAGCTTGGTGAGAAGCAGACAACTGTTGGTTTGATTATTCGCAAATGGAAGCAACACCAAACAACTGTTATTCACCCTTGGGCTGGGGCTCCACGCAAAATCTCTCCCTGCGAAGTATCGGTTATCATCCGAAAGGTGCGGGATAACCCCAGAACTACACAGGGGGAGCTTGTGAATGACCTCAAGGCAGCTGGGACCAGAGTCACCAAGAAAACCATTGGCAGCACACTTCGCCGAAATGGTTTGAAGTCCTGCAGCGCTTGCAAGGTTCCTCTGCTCAAGAAGGCACATGTACAGGCCCGTCTGAAGTTTGCCCATGAACACTTGAATGATTCTAAGAAGGATTGGGAAAACATACCGTGGTCAGATGAGACCAAAATCGTGCTATTTGGCATCAACCCGACGCGTTTGGAGGGGGCAGAATGCTGAATATGACCCCAAGAACACCATCCCCACCGTCAAGCATGGAGGTGTAAACATTATGCTTTGGGGCTGTTTCTCTGCCAAGGGTACAGGACAACATCACTGCATCGAAGGGACAATGGATGGGGCCATGTACCGTGGAATCTTGGGCGTGAACCTCTTTCCCTCAGCCTCAGCCTCAGGTACTATAACCAAATGTAGGTTATAATTACACTATGTCCATAGGTTCACAGAAGGGCAATAGATTTCCGTTGTGCTCTTTCTCTTGCCCTTGCTCTTAACGAGGGTAATAAAAGTCACATAACTGATTTCTGGTTACAACTGGTGAACTTTCTGGTTTTCACTTTTCCGACCACACAAAACGATAGATGATACCAAACCGTTTGTGTATTGATTGTGGCACCAATAAATAAAGATTTGGGGGAAAAATGGCGGCGATTGTTGTTGTTTACGATTTTCTATCAGTTCTCACCACACAACGACGTCTCATCTTTGCTCCTTGAATGTCGGTATGTAATGGTATGGAGTTATTGAAACTTACTACGTGTAAAAAAGACTAGAAATTGAATGTTTATTTTTAAGCCTCGAAAGTTGCACTGGGTGCCTTTAAAGCAGAAAGACAGGGCTGGCAGTAGCAGCGCTGCAGCAGAAATGTGTTAATTTGGTGCGGTGTGAATTAACTTCTTAAACGCAAAGGTTACGCAACGTTACGCAACGCAACACAATGTATTTTCTTGAGCAGTGAGCTGAGCTGAGTGTGTGTGTGTGAAGTTTCATGACCAGGGCTTATCTGCAGGTTTATAACTTCTCAAGGTTTATTCCGTGACATGATATCCAGGTCTTATCAGACCCCAGTCCTGGACTCTGGTCAGCACTGACACACACCTTTTTTTTTAAAGATTTATTTCATGGGCTTTTTAGCCTTTATTTGGACAGGACAGTAAAATATTTTGGACAGTAAAGTGAGGAGGAGTGAAGAGGTGGGGAGAGGATCGTGAAACGACAGCAGGCCGGAATTCTACCTCTGTCCCCGTGGGCATTGTAGCCCGTAAATGGGGTGCTTATTGGCTCGCACCACAGTGCCTCCTCACACACACCTCTTGATAGAGTTTATGAATGTTCCAAAGAATGAACCTCAATAAGTGTGTGGGTGAGAGAGAGAGAGAGAGAGAGGGAGAGAGAGAGAGAGAGAGAGAGTGCATCATATGGCAACAAAGAGTGGGGTCCTTTGATGACCCCCTTACCCTGACAGGACACATAGTATACTGAGATTTATGTTTGAATAATCAGGCAGGGCATTGTTCGGACACTGAGTCTCTGCAAGCTTGCTTTTCTGAAGTTTGACCACAGGTGTGCAGTATGGAGTGGTGTACACAATTCTCTGGACAGACTTACTTTAACTCTGTATACGCACTTATCTTGCATAAGAGATTGTTTGCTTGTTCATGTGGCATTGCCTATAAATATCTTCATCATGTCATTTGTTCTGTCATGAAATGGCCAACATATGTAACCTCATGACAGACCCTGAGATTATCATTTCTCTCTCACACACACCCACACACTCATTGAAGTTCATTCTTTGGAACATTAATTAACATGGTGCTAGATTACTTGATTTTTTTTAAATGTATCGGCGGGCTGCAATAAATGAAGAGGCGGGCCGCCAGTTGCCCATCCTTGATTTAAAGCATGTGTCCTCTTTGGCACTCTTACTGGCTTTCTATTCGATATCATGTTCCACACCATACACGGAACATAAAGTGTTCAGCACACCTGTTTCCCCATGCCTGCAATGTGTGCAGCTGCATTACCTGTCGACAGCCTACAGTTTGCCCACTGCCTGTGTGAGACGTGCGGTTCCACCCATGCTGCTGTAGACTCCAGTCATGTGGAGTTTTGGGGCCTGATTTACTAACAGGATTGCGCCCATTTTCTGGCGTAAAATAGCGGTCGTAACGAAAAACGGTATTTACTAAGCTGGCGCAGGGCATATTAACGCTTTGAGGGTGTGTACCTGCAAACAGGTGGGATGGTTCGGAAACGTGGGTGGTAACGTAGGCGTGTAGCGCTATTTAATGGGAGGAGTGCGCCTAATGATGAATTGCGAGGTATTTACTAAACTGCCCGGCGATCGCACATCTCTGATTTGCAGGCCAATTCTCCGCCTCATAAAAGCACGTCTTAACCAAGCGCATTTCCACTGAGTCTGAAAACGTTGATATGGCAGCAGCAAGGCAAAGACATAGACAGAGACAGCGAACAGAAATATTTGTTTCAACTCGTATAATTCATATATTCATATATATGAAATTAAACTTTCCGAACGTAATTGGAGAAATTGATCGCACCCACATGCAAACAGTCCCACCTTCAATCCGCGAACACGTTTACCGAAACAGAAAGCACACATATTCAATGAATGTCCAGGTCATATGTGATGCCAACATGACCATTACTTACGTGGAAGTGGTCTGTCCATGACAGTTTTATCTTTCGGAATAGTGCCATTTATCCATGATTGAGCAACGGTGATTTTGGAGAGGCCTGTCTACTTGGTAAATGTATTTGTTTCAGTGGGGATATATTGTAGTGAACCCATGTCCCTTGTAGAACGTATTAATCTCGCCATGTACACATATATATTGTTATAATAGACAGTTTATGCATTAATGCCACCAATAGCATATTATTTATAATCGTGTTCTTTTAAACATCTCGCTGTAGATGATGGCGGGCAAAACAACAATATAACCCATTGAATCAGGTTCAGTGATTGAGCGAACGTGAACCAATATATCTATCTCGCTATCTATTCGCTATCTATTCGCTGAACCTTAGTTTTTTCTTCCTCGAATCTCCATGGTGGCAGTAACTTGCTGGCAAGTTCTCCAGTCTTTTAACGGTGCGCTAAATAATGATTGCCCAGCGCGTATCTGGCTTGATAAATATCACGGAAAATGCGGGGAATCACCGTGCGTTAATGTGCGCCTGGCAAAGATGCGTTCGCAAATCAATCTTAGTGAATCAGGCTCTTTAAAGGGCGGAGTAAGCACAGTTTGCCCAGCGCAGATCTGGCTTGATAAATACCAAGTAAAATGCGCAAAAACACCGTGCGTTAATTTGCGAACGCAGATTAAGAAGCGCTCGCATATTAGTAAATCAGGCCCTTGGTGTGGAGCCTGTTTCTCTGGCGTGTTGAACAAGTTCTGTTTCTTTAGCTAAGCTAAGGTTGTCTAGGCTTGTCTTTTTTTAAAGGGAGACTGGTATCGGTAGCTAAGATCAATGCGTGACCCTCATTTTAATGTTTATTAATGCACACTGTCCCTCTTCATCAAATAAACAAATCAAATCAAATCAAATGCGTGACCCTCCTGGGCCCTGTTCGGGGTAGATCTGAAGCTAAGTTAATAAATTTAGCTTGCGAAGTGAGATAATCTAGCTCGCTAAATGAGAACAGGCTATACCGGTCTGGCGACGGGTGCTAAAATACTTAATCCTCAAGGTAAATTGTCCCAGGCTAAACACCAAAACCATGAACGGTACAATAATCTAAACTTCGCTAAGGCAGGATGTCACCATGAACGCGTTATGAAGAATTCAAGACCATAATCATGTCAAAATCCAACACTTCCGGGTGCGGGTAAAGCTCATGGCTTGCATGCAGCAGAATACTGATTCGACCCCCCTATCCTTCGTACAAATTGTAGTTTTATATTGCTTTGAATAAAACCGTCTGCTAAATGACTAAATGTGAATGTATTAATAAGAAATTCAATAAATTGAAGCAATGAAAAGAAATTGTGTTTATTTCTCTCTTATTATTATTTTCTACAAAAATGATATGGTATGTATGGTGTAGTCGACTGAGACTTTATTTACTACTGCACAAAAACTAGACACGTTTGCAAAACAAGACGTTTGCAATGAAGTAGGTTAAACAACTTACCAATATCTCCGTAAGGGAGATGGGTTATGTGCTCAAATTTCCTGGGATCAAAGAAGACCTTAGTATTCGTGTGCAAACTAACAAGTCCGAGCGGACAACAAGATGCGTCAACTCAACTCTGCCACCTTGTGGACACAGGAGGGAATTACAATTGAAAGAATGCGTTTCAGACAGATCGACCGACCGACAGACGGACGGACATACCCTCTTATAGAGATGCCGGACGCATCTAAAAATCACGTCTCAGGATTGCTGCACATGCAAGTTATTTCGGGTTTATCAACTGTACCCATGTCTCAACTGTGCTAATATCATTGTCATATAATTATGAGTGCTTTGCTCCCAGCATCGCCGACATTACAAAAATGAAAGCTTCCACTCGCAAAAAAGTGACGATAGTCAATGTTCGACTGTGTTTGCAATGAATTACTCGAGAAGGTCTTTTAAATTAATTATTCCTTGTCGGGTGGATCGGTAGCGCTAATACAAGAACTCATCATGATGGAAAAATGGATCTTGGCGATCGCAAAGAACTCTTCCTACGCTAATCAAACTATCTAATATGACTCCTTTTCAATGGGATCCCTCCTTTTGCCGTGGGTGTGGCAAGCTTAGATAGCTAAACTTGGTTTAGCCTGCGTTGGAGCAGGTTAGTGCTAATTGATATGTTACTATGGTTATTTATCAGAAGTTGCTTCGCCGAACCCGATAAAGGGGTGTTCTCTTTTTTTAGCGTGGAATCTAGCTCGCTAAACCGCTTAGCAAGCTATGCCGAATAGTACCCTGGAAACAAGCACATGCACACACACACACACACACACACACACACACACACACACACAGACTCAAACAGATTAACCTAATCAGGTAACTCACACTGGGGAATTTACAGGAAACTGAAACAGGTCAATCTATGGAGGTCAAAGGTTATTCAAACAGTTGGTTCAGACTCTGGGCCTTGAGACAATTTTATTGTTTATTCTTATACAGGTAACATATACAGGTGATCTTATGCAGGTCATTTAAGCAGGTAAACTCATATAGGTAAGCTAAGACACAAAGCCAGGTAATTTAACAAGTGAAGGTGTTCAGGAGGCACAGGCAAACCCACATAACTGAACCCCGACCCTGACTCTGACCCTGACCCTAGCCCTAGGGGTCAGGAGAGCAGGTAGGCGGAGATGAGGAGAGGGATCAGGGAGAGGGAGAGGGGGCTGAGCGCCCCGCTGCTGGTGACGAAGCCCGGCCTGTCGCTGGTGATCTGGGTGTTGATCCAGCTCTGGTACCGAGAGACCCGTGCATACACTCCTGGGAACTTAGGCTCGCCGCAGCCGTGTCCAAAGCTCACGATACCCGCCTGGACCCAAAGAGAACCCTGCTTTCTCACCAGCGGACCGCCAGAATCACCCTACACACACACATAACCACATAGTAAGTAAACATGTACACACACACACATAAACATATACACACACAAACATATATACACACATACCTACACACACACATAAAAGGACACTTTAGGATAGAGTGTGAGAGACATATATAGCGTGTGTGTGTACATGCGTGTGTTAGTATCCTCCCTGCTGCCTAAAGGACTCTGGCTGTCTTGCCTATTGTGTTTGTTTTGACTTGTGCTCCTTGTGTTTTTGTTATGCCATGTGGTTTCTCCCCTCCAGTATTTAAGTTCAGTCTGCCCTTTGTTCCCTGTCTGATCGTCACATAAAGTCTGTGTGAAAGACTCTGCCTGTTTGACCTGTAAACTGTATTAGAGTAATACTCTTCTGTGTGTGTGTGTGTGTTTGAGAGTGTGTGTGTGTGTGTGGGTGTGTGTGTGTGTGTGTGTCTGTTTGACCTGTAAACTGTATTAGAGTAATACTCTTCTGTGTGTGTGTGTGTGTGTGTGTTTGAGAGTGTGTGTGTGTGTGTGTGTGTGTGTGTGTGTGTGTGTGTGTGTGTCTGTTTGACCTGTAAACTGGAGTATTTCTCTTCTGCTTCTACTCTCCTGATTATCTGTCGGTGTGAGATACGTTCTTGTTTTTTGTGTTTTTTCCTTCTGATCTGCCTGCTCTGAATTTTTGAATCTTTTGTCTTACATTTTTGTCTTGGACTTTTTGGATCTTTTGTGTGTTGACTTTTTGAACTTTTGATTAACCTTTTTGTACAAATAAGTAATACAAGTTTTTTGCCCGAATTTTTTGGTCTGCTATTTGGTCTCTTTTCCTATGGAACGGAACAGCGTGTGTGTGTGTGTGTGTGTGTGTGTGTGTGTGTGTGTGTGTGTGTGTGTGTGTGTGTGTGTGTGTGTGTGTGTGTGTACCTGGCAGGAGTCCTTTCCTCCCTGTGGCAGACCTCCGCAGATCATGTTGTTGGTGATAAGACCCTTATAAGCCGTCTGACACTCTGAGTTCCCCACCACTGGAACCTCTACCTCCTGCAGTGTCTGAGGGAAGGGCAGGGGGACTGGAGACACACACACTATACTGTTACACACACACACACACACACACACACACACTATACTGTTACACACACACACACACACACACTATACTGTTACACACACACACACACACACACACACACACTATACTGTTACACACACACTATACTGTTACACACACACACACACACACACACACACTATACTGTTACATACACACACACACACACACACACACTATACTGTTACACACACACACACACACACACTATACTGTTACACACACACACACTCTGAGTTCCCCACCACTGGAACCTCTACCTCCTGCAGCGTCTGAGGGGAGGGAAGGGGGACTGGAGACACACACACTATACTGTTACACACACACACACACACACACACACACACACACACACACACACACTATACTGTTACACACACACACACACACACACACACACACACACACACTATACTGTTACACACACACTATACTGTTACACACACACACACTCTGAGTTCCCCACCACTGGAACCTCCACCTCCTGCAGCGTCTTAGGGAAGGGAAGGGGGACTGGAGACACACACACTATACTGTTACACACACACTATACTGTTACACACACACATACACACACACACACACTATACTGTTACACACACACACACACACACACGCACACACACTATACTGTTACACACACACACACACACACACACACACGGTATACTGTTATACACACACACAATTATGTTACACACACACACACACTCAGACACACACACTAAATGTTACACACACACACACACAGTATACTTGTAGGAGCCGCATTTAAGTTTTTGTATTTTTGAATGATTTATAGATTTTTTCCTTTTTTATTGAATTTCGAGTGGGCACTCTCTATAGGTGGTGACGGTGCCACCCTTTAAATCGCTACCAGACGGGCATGACAAGGAGAAGGCGGGACGCAAAATACCGCCATTGGCCCTCATTCTCGATCATTTTCTGTAATTCTTCAGAAATGTTTCTTACGCGACTTCGTAAAAACAACGTAAGGGAAACACTTCCGCTGCATTCCCGCACGCTTGAAAATGTGTTCATAAGCAGTGTTCATAAGCAGCCGAAGTCTTCTCAGCTGTGTTCCCTCAGATTAGTTTCTTAAATTGATGCGCGTTCTCGTGAAAGTGGATTTGCATACATACACGCCGCGCCAGCTCCTTATTAGGGCATGCAGCCATAGCCAAGTGTGCTGTCGGAATCTCCCAAATCCACACGAAAGCAATTCGTAACAGGTGTTCATTAATAAGGTGGAGATATTTTCTTACGTTGAACTTCCGTCCGTACACATTAAAGGAGTCACTTTTTTTTTTTTAATCGAAAAATAGCCACCATAAGTGTGAAGGCTGGTCACAAGTAGGAGTATAAAATACAGTATGTGCATGGTAGTTCTTAGAGATTGGGTTTAGTGTTTATTTATTTATTCTCTTACATTTGCAGTGTTCGTGTACACTTACCCTAACATTCAGTCATTTAGCAGACGCCTTTGTCCAAAGTGACGTACAAGGGAGAGAACAGTCAAGCTACGAGCAATAGAGACCTAGTGTAACAATAAATAGGCTACTACATCGTAGAATCATGACTATAAATGTGAAACGTAATTGTTAATGATACAAATATTCTCGTATTTATTATTATTATAATTATTTTAATTCGAGGATGTCTGTAGAGTTGATGTGAACGCGATCACCAACGGGCTCTCACAAATTCAACCGTTAACCCATTTAACACAGAGTTTTTTCAAATGTCATTCCTCAACGTGATTCCTCAAATAACCACAAGATGTCCCCGTGGAATCGCATTTGAGAAGATTCCGGAATAGTTACTACTGCTATTTCGTGTTCTGAAAGTCTTCTGAAGTTCAGAAGAAATCGCAAGCGAGAAAACTATGGAGAATGGCAAATGTTTTCCTAAATCCACCAGAGTGGAGTTCCTTCTGAAGTCCTTCTGAAAGTCTTCCCAACTGCTGTCGAGAATGAGGCCCATTGACCACAGAGCTGAGGCCTTAAACCATGCTGTCCCCATTTGGGCCTGTGCAGTCATTTGGACTTTAACCTTTGATACTACAAGTTCATCAAAAAATTCTACATAAAACCGGCAACATAACACAGTCAAACTCCCTTTTGCGTTGGGTTATTTGGACAGAGCTACGAGTCTTGACTACGCTTCCCCTGATTTCTCCATGGTGACAAATCAAGAAGGATATAGGAACAGGACCCATGGGTATAAAGGAAGAAACTCAAACTGTTTTTTTGCCACTACAATACTGTTACACACACAATTACACACTATACTGTCACACACACACACACACACACAAACACTATACTGTTACACACACACACACACACACACACACACACACATACACTATACTGTTACTCACACATGCACACACACTATACTGATACTCACACATACACACACACTAAACTGTTAGTTTAGTTTACACACACACGCAATACAAATACACACACTAAATACTCAACACACAAACAGGTAAATATACTATATTGGTAACATTGCTACATCAGTAACATTACTCCATCAGTAACATTGCTCCATCAGTAAAGATACTCCATCAGTAAAGATACTCCATCAGTAACATTACTCCATCAGTAAAGATACTCCATCAGTAAAGATACTCCATCAGTAACATTACTACATCAGTAACATTACTACATCAGTAACATTACTCCATCAGTTAAGATACTACATCAGTAAAGATACTACATCAGTAACATTACTCCATCAGTTAATATACTCCATCAGTAACATTACTCCATCAGTAAAGATACTCCATCAGTAAAGATACTCCATCAGTAACATTACTACATCAGTAACATTACTACATCAGTAACATTACTCCATCAGTTAAGATACTACATCAGTAAAGATACTCCATCAGTAAAGATACTGCATCAGTTAAGCTACTCCATCAGCAACATTACTCCATCAGCAAAGATACTACATCAGTAAAGATACTACATCAGTAACATTACTTCATTAGAAAGGATACTCCATCAGTATGTGAGTGTGTGTGTGCTCACCTCCAAATCTGATGGCTCCCCAGCCTGTCACCCAGCTGGTGGTGCCCTGGTTGAAGGTGCTGTCGGCTGCTGCCAGGCAGATGGGGCGGATGAAGTTAGTGAAGGTGACGGAGGAGGAGAGGCGGAGGAGGGCGATGTCGTTATCGCTGGTGTCGCTGTTGTAATTGGGATGTTTGATTATTCGAGAGACGGTCCTGGAAACCTCGTTTGGGTTGATGCCCACCTGACTCTGCCGCCCCAGGTAGACGACCAGGCT
>NC_137922.1:57607903-57612903 GCF_963457725.1 Sprattus sprattus | reverse complement strand
CCTATTTGGTGCAAATCCACTCACACTCAGCTTGACACAGCTCTCAACCACAACATGCGGATAGTTTCAGGATGCAACACCGTCCACAAGGCCTGCAGGACACAACCTCAACCGAAAATCCTGGGTACGACTTAACAGATGCCGGACAGGACATGGACGCTTTAGAGCCAACATGCACAGGATGGACCTTTGTGATTCCCCTGACTGCCTCTGTGGAGCCCCAGAGCAAACGGCTGATCACATCATAAACGACTGCACCAAGTACCAGTGCCCTGGTCTCCAGGCACTGTCTACCCTGAACAGCGAAGCACTGGCATGGCTAGAGGACACAAGCTTAGTCATTTAACAGTATTGAGATGTATTTTGTGACATACGAATATATATATATATATATATATATATATATATATATATATATATATATATCAGTTTGTGTGTGTGCGTGAGTGTGTGTGCGTGTGTGTGTGTGTGCTCACCTTGTGTGTTGAGAATAGAGCCCCAGCCTGTCACCCAAAAGTTGGTGCCCTGGTTGAAGGTGCTGCCAGCTGCTGCTAGGCAGATGGGGCGGATGAAGTCAGTGAAGGTGACGGAGGAGGAGAGGCGGAGGAGGGCGATGTCATTACCGCTGTAGGGGTGGATGTAATCAGGATGTCTGATGATCTGAGAGACGGTCCTGGAAACCTCGTTTGGGTTGCTGCCCTCCTGATTCTGCCGCCCCAGGACGACGACCATGCCGGTCGTGGGGCTGCAGAGAGAGGAGGAGACACACTTCACCTTTTTTTAAGATTTGTTTTTGGCTCTTTTTAATGCCTTTAATTGATAGGTTACTGAAGAGTGGGACAGGAAATGAGAGGTAGAAGAGGTGGGCAGTGGACAGGAGAAATGACATCGGGCCGGATTCAAACCTGTGTCTTCCGTGGGCGTCAAACCCTAATGTGGTCGAGGCTACTGTGTGAGCTACAGTGCCCCCCACACTTCACCTTTGACCGTGGCACATACACACGCTCACACTCACAATCACACTCACACTCACACACAGACTGATGCAGACACAGACACAGACACAGACACAGATGCTCACGCACACGCACACTCACACTCACACTCACACTCACACTCACACTCACACTCACACTCACACACACACACACACACACACACACACACACACACACACACACTCACACTCACACAGACTGGTACAGACACACACTCACACTCACTCTCACACTAAGACACACACACATACACACACACACACACACACACACACTCACACACACATTTACACTCAAACTCACACTCACACAGAGACAGAGATGGTGCAGACACACACACACACTCACACACAGACTGGTACCGAACAAGGTTATTATCGGTAACGAAAACTAACAAAAAGACAAAAATGAGGTGTGATTTTTTTTGTCATTAACTGAAATAAAAGTAAAAACGAGGCTTTATAAAAATACGATTACTAACTGAAACTGTAGTGTGTCTTTACAAAAACTAACTAATTAAAATACAATAGAATTATAGAAAAAATGTCTTTAGTTTCCGTCTTTGTCAATGTATTTCAAAGATTTCAATATATTTCATACATAGTCCTACAGAGTGTCTCAATCTTACACTTTGCACAGAATCTGACATCTACAGTGCACTCCCCGTCGCTCAGGGGTGCTTTATCAAATAGACGTTAAGCACCTGGTGGAAGTGACGGACGCAAATCTGCTCGCGATTCCCGCGAAAATAGCCAGCTATCTAGCATAACTGCCATGCAATTCTAATGGTAATGCTACCTAGCTTGGTATGCTAACTGTCGGTAGCCTATACATCGTGAAATCAACCAAAATACTGATGTCACTGGCTTTAATTTGATAATGGCATGTTAGTGGTACATTAAATATCAGTACAGTTGTTTAATTACTGCTGATATTTACATTTACGGTCTGTAGCCTGGTGATCTACAGCCTCTGCCACCTTAGCCACCGTTAACCATCATTTCCGCCATTGTTTTCGTTATTCACCTTATTCTTCAACCGTTCTATTTCCCATGATTCATAGCGGGTTCAACTGACTAAACGGTTTTCTATTTCCGGTTAAGTGTTTGTTTACATTGCATGATCCTACAAGCGTCGCTTAAAGATAGTTATTTTAAGGCTTAAGGAAGTTATTTTAAGGTGGTACATAACTGATCATTCAAGATGGGAAGTAGTCGGTGGCTACACACTGCCGATGAAATCGTAAAAGAGCATATCAGAGTCCCAAATCCGTCACAACTGACAGGCTGGGTGGATGAGATGAAATTATGGCCAGGAGTAAGCCATATTGATATAATCAATTATTTTGTCTTTTCTGAGGGTGGAGATCGTGAGGAGATGCGTAATTATAAAAGTCGTGAGGAGATGCGTAATTATAAAAGTACTGAGGCCTTCAATTACTTCCATAGCAATAAAGTCGGGCGCATTTTTTTATGTAAGCACGAAGACTATGTATTTTTGAAGGCAGAGGTCGACAGGAGCCAAAGTGCTAACCATAAGGTTATAGCTTGGGTTATGCTGCAGCCGTCGGGGTTGATAGAGACTGTCGGGTGCTCATGTATGGCTGGATTAGGGAGATCGTGCAGTCATGCCGCAGCAATCCTTTGGAAGGTATGAAGAAGAAAAAAATTCCTTTGTTTATCTGTGAATTAATAAAAGTAACGTGATCATATCACTTTTTATGAGTGTTTTTTCGATTCAGTTTAGCTAGGTGAGGATGACAACATTTGAAACAAATGGCAAATGGGCTCTGTTAATGTGCTCATTACAGGTTGAAAATGCAGTTACTACCGGGAAGACAGGGCTTGCATGTACAGATGAGCAGCGCAGGAAGAACGCAGTGACAGTCAGGAACATTGAGCCAAAAAGACTGAGGGACATAAACTTCAGCCACCACAGGGCAGGAGATGAACTCAGTTTCTAAAAGGTTTTTAATTTTCTTAGAATTATTAAAGCAACCAACAACCGCACAAGTGGTGCCTGAACTCATATCTAATCACGGTCAATCACCTCAAACCGGAAGTAAGAAACCGGAGTCGGTGTCATGGCCGCGCCCATTGTCTAGAGCGGAATAAGGTGAATAGAATGAAAAGCTAGCTTTGGCTCCTCCTCTGCCGTACGTAGCCAAGATGGCGCCCGTTAGGGCGAGTAGTGAGCTTCAAATCACCCTAGATTTTTGACCCGTTTTCAGGGCATGATCCGGGCAATTTCAGGGCTCTGGATTCTGCTGATTTTGTCAGTGTGGCGCCCTAAGCCCTGAAAGTCGGGGCTCGAAGGGCTCAAGGGGTCGAATCGGGACACAGTCCTAGTCAAGTCTATCTTCCATTGTAACAATTTAAGTACACGCCACTCAACTGGTATCATGGCAGCAAAAGTCGGGAGAAAGCGACAGAGTTTCTATTTGGGATTACTTGGAACAGTAATGTCTGGTGAGCTTCGTGGGTGGTGAGGCACCGACTCTTTCAGAGTCAGATTTACAAATGTATGAACCCAAGACAGTATATTAAATCAGCATTCGATTGGCAGCTTGGACATTGACTACTGGTTGTTTTTCATATCAGCATTCTTTACACACACATTGGTAAGGAAGATACATACAGTTGGCAACTGGTAGCTTGTGATGAACTTGTGGGAACATGTGTGATGCATGAACTATGCACTCGTGAATATGAACTCTTTCATACGCACTTGCACAGGCACCCTGAGGGTTTCTACCTTTTCCCAATACAATTTTAAGAGTTAAATCGATTAGACTATAACATCAACTACATACGTAGCTAGTTATCATTTCATGCAAATTGAATTCATCCATTTAAACCGTTTAAGGTTATTAAGTGTCCTAAGCTAGCTAATTAGCATGCGGAGCAACTAATTAACAGCAACCAGGAAACACAACTTAGGCTGCAATTTAAGTTTAATTTCTCAAAATCAGCTCACCAAAGTGATCACAACCACTTGTTTAATGTTAAATGGCTTCACATAGACATTAAACAATCCTAAGAGAAATAATGTGAAATCAACGGAGCAAGGGCTTTTTCTGATATCAATGTAATGTTAGCGAATGAAGGGTGATAGATATTTTCAAAACAATTTGGCTTGAGATGTCAATCTTCTCTCCCGTTGTTTGGAGCAGACTTTTAAGCTAGGGCATTGGTCTCCCATTATTGATCACTTCATGTTTTGATAGAAAGTCCAGTTTTGAGAAATGTTTTAGCTTAGCTATAGAATCGTCCATTTTCGCAGTCAAGGTCAAATATAAGTGAAGAAGAAAAGCAACGGCAGAACAAGCATAAACCCGACTGGTGAACTCCCTTTACTGAAGCAGAGATACTGTTTCCTCTGTGCTTTTTCACTGCGGTTTTTAAGTCAGATCAGCAAGACAATATAGGTTCTATGCATGCGCTCAACCCAGTTTGTGAGGGATTGCGGGATTGAGACACTCACACTCTCACACACTCACACACTCACACTCACACACTCACTCATACACTCACACACTCTCTAGGAGCCTTACCCGTCAAAGACCTGCGCTGCAGTCATCACCCAGTCCTTGTTGATGAGGGACCCCCCGCAGAAGTATTTGCCACCAAGCTGTAGGCTGACCTGCCATGGCCACGCCCCTTCGGGGGCATCCTGCCCCCCCACTGTGCGGGTGTTGAGGGGCGCTTGCCCACACACTGAAGGGAATCATAGGGGTCAGGGTTCAAGTGTGTGTGTGTGTGTGTGTGTGTGTGTGTGTGTTTGTGTGTGTGTACTTGCCCATGAAGGTTAAATAAAATAAAATAAAAAAATATTTAAAATAACAGTCAGACTCTACAAACAGACAGGAAGTGACATGGGTAGCTTACCTTTTAGCTGTGCGGACATATCTGAAAGAGAGAACAGAGCGTCACACAGCTGTGTGTGTGTGTGTGTGTGTGTGTGTGTTCACAAGTTCAACAGTCTCAATGGTTTAAACATGTG
>NC_137922.1:57600403-57605403 GCF_963457725.1 Sprattus sprattus | reverse complement strand
CATGTCAATACATTGCAGACACTTAGTAGCAGCCTACTGACACTGCTCTCTATATTCTAAATATTGTCAGCACCTGTGTGAACTGTCTGTGCACAACTTATCAAGTAGTTCTCATCCTATAAAAGAGGTCAAAAGATTGAAGTTAATACCAAGCATGTATCGAGGAGGCCGCCACCAACAACCTCAGCAAGGACGAGGACATGAAGAGGCCATGGTAGAGATAGAGGGACCCCTGTCAGGGGACGTGGCATTTGTGTAAGATGCCCTAATGAAATTAGACAATCATGACCTCTCCATGAGAGAGGCTGGCTAAAAGGTTCAGCCAAACCTGATCAGTCATACGGTGGCATCTATTGTTCGTTCGTTCCGCAATGACAATGACACTTTCCTGGTCTTTACAGCCAATCTACTCTATTGTATTTGCACTCTTGGCAACAACCATTTCTATACTTTTGTAAAGAATCTGAATATGACCCCAAGAAACCATCCCCACCATCAAGCATGGAGTCGGAAACATTATGCTTTGGGGCTGTTTCTCTGTCAAGGGTTCAGGAAGACTTAATCACATCAAGGGGACTATGGATGGGGCCATGTTCCGTGGAATATTGGGCGAAAACTATACCCTCAGCCTCAGGGTCTATGACCAAATGTAGGTTATAATTACACTATGTCCATAAGTTAACAGAAGGGTAGTACTTTTCCGTTGCACTCTCTCTTGCCCTTGCTCTTAACGAGGGTAATTAAAGTCACATAACTGATTTCTGGTTACAACTGGTGAACTTTCTGGTCTTCACTTTTTAGACCACTCAACCACAATAGATAATAAAACTGATTGTGTGTGAAGGCAAACTCAAAGCAGAAAGACAGAAAGACAGGGCTGGCAGTAGAAATGTGTTAATTTGGTGCGGTGTGAATTAACACACGGAACCGAGATGCAGTAGTTCCGGAACGCAACTTATTTTTTTGGGAACCCCTGGTGTACACAATGCTCTGAACAGACACTCTTCTTCACTCTGTACACGCATTTATCTTGCATAAGATAATGTTTGCTTGTTCATACATACAGTAGGGAAAATAAGTATTTGACCCCCTGCCGATTTAGAGTTTGGCCACTTGGAAAGAAATGCGTGATCTATAATTGTTATGGTAGGTCTATTTTAACAGTGAGAGAAAGAATATCAACAAAATCATCCAGAAACCTGCATTTTATAGCAGCTATGAATTTATTTGCATTTGATCACGGCAAATAAGTATTTGATCCCCTAACAAACAGCAGGAATTCTGGCTCCAGCAGGTGTGCCTACAGTCATGATCGTGGCAGTCATTGCCACGATTTGGAACTTTGGCGGCCTCTGGTGGCCAAATGGACATTTTACGGACTTGGTGTTATTTGTTACATGTGTCTTTGTTGCCTTTTGTGTGCTCCCACCTGTTTCCCGTTATGTGCTCCCACCTGTTTCCCGTTATGTGCTCCCACCTGTTTCCCGTTATGTGCTCCCACCTGTTTCCCGTTATGTGCTCCCACCTGTTTCCCGTTATGTGCTCCCACCTGTTTCCCGTATTTTGAGATTGCCACTTCTTTTTATTAGCCAGGGTACAAATACCTGGCTAATCCCTCTGGACCTTATCGGGTCATTAGATTGTTTTTGTCTCCATGTTTGTTGGTCGTGCTCTCAAGCACTCAGGTGCCTCTAGTGTTAACTAGTCCCGGGTTGGTGTCTCGCTGCAGCTCTCAAGCTGCTTTTTGGCTTCATACAGCCTTCCCTCAGGTAGCTATCGTTCAGGCTCACCTTAAAGCTACATTTTGTATATTATTTAGTTCATGCCTTTTGCCCTGTTCCTGATCTTTTGTGTTTTTGGGAGTTTCCATTGTGGAGGTATCTTTTGTGTTTTTGGATTTCAACCTTTTGAAAATAAAAAGAAGCTAAGTTCGAAACTTGCATTGGGTCCTCTCTGACATACTTGGCTGACTGCTGGTTCCCAAAACCAGCGACTCGGGTCCCATCTCCGAGAGAAGCCTGACACCCATGAGGCACACAGAATAGTCCTAATTTGAAAAAAACCTGTCCAAAGAATCATACTTCCCACCTCAACCTCACCACCATGGGCAAGATCAAATAGTTGTCCAAGGACGTCAAAGATAAGTTTGTAGACCTGCGAAAGGCTGGAATGGGCTATACAACCATCAGCAAGGAGCTTGGTAAGAAGCAGACAACTGTTGGTGCTATTATTCGCAAATGGAAGTGTCACGTTTGGCTCTCAACCATGACAAATAACAGTCACACCAAGTTTATCATCATAATCAGTACGGTTGTCCTGTATGTATGCATGCATGCTGTGGAAGTGGAATGTGAGAGTGTGTTTGTAGGGGAGGGTGTGTGTGTGTGTGTGGAGAAGGGTGTGTGTGTGTAGGGGAGGGTTAGGGGAAGCAGCTCTCAGAATGGAGACACCACTGAGTGTTTAGTTTAGAACATTGAGTGACTGCTGTGTAGTACACTGAACATTCTAGAACATGCTGCTCATCGGAGTGGGTCCCAATAATAAAAGCCTTCACTCTGGACACTCTGGAATGTTTGAATCGGTGCAAGTGCGTAGCAATCAGCATCTCCAAACAGCGTGTCCTCTCTCTCTCAATCTCGCTTTCTCTCTCGTAATATCCGTCAGGATCTCCGGGGCAATCTACCAATGAATCAGTGTGACTGGCTCTTATAGTACTGGGAACACGGTCAGCTGAAATACAAGAGACAGCAAAACAGCCCGCCCAGCAACCCAAAAGAGGCCGGTCCGTCACAGAAGCAACACCAAACAACTTTCAAGCACCCTCGGGCTGGAACTCCACACAAGATCTCTCCTCGTGCATTATCGGTTATCATCCGAAAGGTGCAGGAAAACCTCAAGGCAGCTGGGACCACAGTCAACAAGGAAACCATTGGCGACACACTACACTACGCCGTAATAGTTTAAAATCCTGCATCTCTCACAAATTCCCCCTGCTCAAGTAAGCACATGTACAGGAAGATTGCCAATGAACACTTGAATGATTCTCAGGAGGATTTGGGGAACATGATGTGGTCAGATGAGACCAAAATCGTGCTCTTTGGCATCAACCCAACTCGCTGCATTTGGAGGGGGAAGAAGGCTGAATATGACCCCAAGAACACCATCCCCACCGTCAAGCATGGAGGCGGAAACATAATGCTTTGGAGCTGTTTCTCTGTCAAGGGTACAGGACGACTCCACCACATCGAGGGGACTATGGATTGGGCCATGTACCGTGGAATCTTGGGCAAGAACCTCTTTCACCCAGCCTCAGGTACTTTAGCCAAATGTAGGTTATAATAAAACTATGTCCATAAGTTAACAGAAGGGCAGTAGTTTTTCGTTGTGCTCTCTCTCTTGCTCTTGCTCTTAACGAGGGTAATAAAAGTCACGTAACTGATTTCTGGTTACAACAGGTGAACTAAACAATAGATGATATCAAGGGCTTATCAGCAGGTTTATGACTCCTGAAGGTTTTATTCGTCACATCTCATCCAGGTCTTATCAGACCCCACTCTCTGGACTCTGATCAGCACTACACACTTTTTTTTTTTTTATTGAAGATTTATTTTATGGGCTTTTTAGCCTTTATTTGGATAGGACAGGGAAGTATTTTGGACAGAAAGTGAGGAGGAGTGAAGAGGTGGGGAGAGGATCTTGAAACGGAACCAGGCCGGAATCGAACCTGTGTCCCTGCGGGCATTGTGGGGGGCTTATTGGCTCGCGCCACAGAGGCCCCCCCCACACACACACACCTTTTGATAGAGTTTATGAATGTCCCAAAGAATGAACAATAAGTGTGTTCAGGAGGCTCACCCGCACATGCAAACCCACATAACTGAACCCTGACCCTAACCCTAACCCTGACCCTGACCCTTACCCTGGGGGTCAGGAGAGCGGGCAGGCAGAGTTGAGGAGGGAGAGCAGGCAGGTAGAGATGAGGAGAGAGAAGGAGAGGAGGTTGGTGGTGCCTCCGCTGGTGCCTCCGCAGGTGCCTCCGCTGGTGCCTCCGCTGGTGACAGTCACGAAGCCCGGTGGGTTCCAGGTGATCTGGGACTTGATCCAGCTCTGGTACTGAGAGACGCGTGCATACACTCCTGGTAAATTGGGCACGCCGCAATTTGTAGAGGTCACGATGCCCACCTGGACCCACCTAGAACCCTGCTTTATCACCAGCGGACCACCAGAATCGCCCTACACACACACACACACATACACGTACACATACACATACACACACACACACACACACACACACACACACACACACACACACACATGTGTAAACATATACACACACACATAAACATATGCAACCACAGATATTGTGTGTGTGTGTGTGTTCATGCCTGTGTGTGTGGTTGTGTGTGTACACGCATGTGTGTGTGTGTGTGTGTGTGTATGTATACACATGTGTGAGTGTGTGTGTGTGTGTACCGTGCAGGTGTCCTTTCCTCCCTGTCGCAGACCTCCAGCGCACATCATGTTGTTGGTGATGAGGACGTTGGTAGCCTGATAAGCCCTCTGACACTCTGAGTTCCCCACCACTGGAACCTCTAACTCCTGCAGCGTCTGAGGGGGGGGCAGGGGGACTGGACACACACACTACACTGTTAAACACACACACACACACACACACCATACTGTTACACACACACACACACACACTATACTGTTACACACACACACACACACTATACTGTTACACACACACAGACACACACTAAATGTTACACACACACACTACACTATACAGTTTTACAGACACACACACTATACTGTTACACACACACACACTATACTGTTACACACACGCACTATACTGTTACACACACACTATACTGTTACACACACACACTACACTGTTACACACACACATACTATATTGATACACATATAATGATACTCAAACACACACACACACACACAGACAGACACACACACACACACACACACACACA
>NC_137922.1:57590403-57595403 GCF_963457725.1 Sprattus sprattus | reverse complement strand
GGGGAAGGGTCCTTTGGGTCCTTTGGGGTAGGGTCCTTTGGGTCCTTTGGGGTAGGGTTCTTTAGGGTAGGGTCCTTTGGGTCCTTTGGGGTAGGGTCCTTTGGGGAAGGGTCCTTTGGGGTTGGGTCCTTTGGGTCCTTTGGGGCAGGGTCCTTTGGGGTTTTGGTCCCTTGGGGTAGGGGTTGGGTCCTTTGGGGTAGGGTCCTTTGGGGAAGGGTCCTTTGGGGAAGGGTCCTTTGGGGATGGGTCCTTTGGGGATGGGTCCTTTGGGTGCTTTGGGGAAGGGTCCTTTGGGGTTGGGTCCTTTGGGGTAGGATCCTTTGGGGTTGGGTCCTTTGGGTGCTTTGGGGAAGGGTCCTTTGGGGTAACACGACCTGCAGAGGCATTTTCCTCCAGAGGCTATGCCATATGTGTCAGGACTTCAGGCGGCGATTGCCACAATTTGGCACATTGGCGGCCTCTGGTGTGTGTGTGTGTGTGTATGTGTGTGTGTGTGTGTGTGTGTGTGTGTGTGTGTGTGTGTGTGTCTGTCTGTCTGTCTGTCTGTCTGTGTGTGTGTGTGTGTGTGTCTGTCTGTGTGTGTGTATGTGTGTCTGTGCTATTAGCCTAGGCTGCCAAGGACCTAAGTGATGCTGCGAAGGACCTTCCTTCACCTGTCTCCCTCTCTCTCTTTCTCTCTCTCTCTCTCTCCTTCACCTGTCTCCCGCTCTCTTTCTCTCTCCTTCGCCTGTCTCTCTCCCTCTCCCTCTCTCCCTCTTTCTCCCTCTCCTTCACCTGTCTCCCTCTCTCTTTTTCTCTCGTTCGCCTGTCTCTCTCTCTCTTTCTCTCTCTCTCTCTCTCCTTCAGGAATCTCAGGACACGAGATGATAACATTTTTAGATCAGGAAACTAAAACAGGTTAATGGGCCTTGAGGCAATTTTATTGTTTTTGTGCTCCATAACATATATGCAGGTTAACATATACAGGTAACATATACAGGTAACTTAAACAGGTAACATATACAGGTAACATATACAGGTAACATATACAGGTTAACATATACAGGTAACATATACAGGTTAACATATACAGGTTAACATATACAGGTAACATATACAGGTAACATATACAGGCTAACATATACAGGTAACATATACAGGTAACATATACAGGTAACTTAAACAGGTAACTTATACAGGTAATTTAAAGAGGGGATCTTATACAGGTGATTTAAGCAGGTAAACTCATATAGGTAAACTAAGACCAAAAGGTGGGTAATTTAATTTAAGTGAAGGTGTTCAGGAGGCTCACCCGCAAGCACAGGCAAACCCACATAGCTGAACCCTGACCCTGACCCTGAACCCTGAACCCTGACCTTGACCCTATCCCTGACCCTGACCCTGAACCCTGACCTTGACCCTATCCCTGACCCTGACCCTGACCCTGACCTTGACCCTGACCCTGAACCTGAACCCAACCCTAGGGGTCAGGAGAGCAGGCAGGCGGAGATGAGGAGGGGGGTCAGGGAGAGGAGGCTCCTGGGGAGGCCTGCGGGGGGGCTGGGGGCTCCGCTGGTGGTGCTGTTTCCGCTGGTGGTGAAGGTCACGAAGCCCGGCCTGTCGCTGGTGATCTGGGTGTTGATCCAGCTCTGGTACTGAGAGACCCGTGCATACACTCCTGGGAACTGGGCCTGGGCGCAACCGATGCCGAAGCTCACGATACCCGCCTGGACCCACACAGAACCCTGCTTACTCACCATCGGACCGCCAGAATCGCCCTTTACACACACACACACACACACACACACGTTAACATATATATATATATATATACACAAACATGCTTGTGTGTGTGTGTGTGTATAAACATGTGTGTGTGTGTGTGTGTGTGTGTGTATACATATGTGTGTGTGTGTGTGTGTGTGTGTGTGTGTGTGTGTGTGTGTGTGTGTGTGTGTGTGTGTGTGTACCTGGCAGGAGTCCTTGCCTCCCTGTCCCAGCAGTCCAGCACAAATCATGTTGTTGGTGATGTCAGCATTAGAGGAGTAAGCACTCTGGCAGTCTGAGTTCCCCACCACTGGAACCTCTACCTCCTGCAGCGTCTGAGGGGAGGGCAGGGAGACTGGACACACACACTACTGTTACACACACACACACTATACTGTTACACACACACACACACACACACACACACACACACACAAATATACACATTATACTGTTACACACAAACACACACTTTACTGTTACACACACACACACACACACACACACACGCATACACTATACTGTTACACACACACATATACACACTCTACTATTACACACACACACACATACACATTATACTGTTATACACACACACACACACACACACTCTACTGTCACACACAAACACTATACTGTCACACACACACACACACACACTATACTGTTACACACACACACACACACACACACACTATACTGTAACACACACACACACACACACACACACACACACTATACTGTTGCAAACTATAGTGTGTGTGCGTGTGTGTGTGTGTAAGAGAGTGTGTGTGTGAGTTGGTGTGTGTATGTGTGTGTGGGTTTACATGTGTGTGTGTGTGTGTGTGTGTGTGTGTGTGTGTGTTTGAGAGACAGTGTGTGCGTACGTGTGTGCGTGTTCTGGTGTTTGTGAGTGTGTGTGTGTGTGTGTGTGAGAGAGAGAGTGTGTTTTTGTGTTTGTGAGAGAGTGTGTTTATGTGTGTGTGTGTGTGTATGAGAGAGTATGTTTTTGTGTTTGTGAGTGTGTGTGTTTATGTGTGTGTGTGCGTGTGTGTGTGTGTGTGTGTGTGTGTGTTCACCTCCTTCCTCGCTGATGGTGCCCCAGCCTGTCACCCAACTGTTGGTTCCAGAGTTGAAGGTGCTGTTGGCTGCTGCCAGGCAGACGGGGCGGATGAAGTTAGTGAAGGTGACGGAGGAGGAGAGGCGGAGGAGGGAGATGTCGTTATCGCTGGTCACGCTGTTGTAACTGGGATTCCTGATGATCTGAGAGACGGTCCTGGAAACCTCGTTTGGGTTGCTGCCCTCCTGATTCTGCCGTCCCAGGGAGACGACCAGGCCGAAGGTGCTGGTGCTGCAGAGAGAGAGGACACACACTTCACCTTTAACCGTGGGTACACACACTCACACACAGACTGAGACACACACACACACCCAAGCTTAATTTATGGTCGGCCTATGGAACCCCCTCTGAGCACCTCTTGCGTGCGTCTCCTTGTGTGTATTAGCATGCTAACATTAGATAGCTGGCTCAGACACCCTTTGTGTAGTAGCATGCTAACATTAGATAGCTGGCTCAGACACCCTGTGTGTAGTAGCATCCTAACATTGGATAGCTGGCTCAGACACCCTTTGTGTAGCAGCAGGCTAACATTAGATAGCTGGCTCTGACACCCTGTGTGTAGTAGCATGCTAACATTAGATAGCTGGCTCAGACACCCTGTGTGTAGTAGCATGCTAACATTAGATAGCTGGCTCTGACACCCTGTGTGTAGTAGCATGCTAACATTAGATAGCTGGCTCAGAATCCCTGTGTGTAGTAGCATGCTAACATTAGAAAGCTGGCTCAGACACCTCGCAAATCCTCGTATCTTTCAGTTACAATAACCGGGTTTTTATATTCCACAGTGTCTATTTCTCGGTAACTTTTACTAAATCTTAAAAAAGTCAAACAAAGGACTATTATCCCTGTTTACCTTGTCTGTAGTAGCATGTTAAAATAAGATAGCTGGCTCAGATATCTTGCAAATCCCCTCAGACTAATCATTTTCCTTAATAAAGTATACATCTATCTCTCCATCTCTCTCTCCATCTCTCTCTCTCTCTATCTATCTATCTATCTATCTATCTATCTATCTATCTATCTATCTATCCATCCATCCATCCATCTATCCATCCATCCATCTATCTATTTATATATCTATCTCTCCATCTATCCATCCATATATCTAAATATCTAAACAGGAAGAAATGGACTTTTTCAGTAATGATGGGTAGCCCTCCCTCCTCCCCTCAGCCTCTCACACACACACACACATACTCACACACACAAACACACTCACGCATACTCACCCACACACACACAAATTCACTCACACACACACACACTCACTCTCACACACACTGTCACACACTCACACATACTCACCCACTCACACACAAAGTCAACCACACACACACACACACACTCACTCTCACACACACTGTCACACACTCACACAAACTCACACATACTCACCCACACACACACACTCATACATACTCTCCGACACACACTCACACTCACACTCTCTCTAGGAACCTCACCTTGAGAAGCAGTGAGCGGCTGACATCACCCAGTCCTTGTTGAGGAGGGACCCCCCGCAGAAATGGCCACCGTTGCGCTGTAGGCTGACCTGCCATGGCCACGCCCCCACAGGGGCGTCCTCTCCCCCCACTATGCGGGTGTTGAGGGGGGCTTGACCACACACTGAAGGGAATCATAGGAGTCAGGGTATGAGTGTGTGTGTGTGTGTGTGTGTGTGTGTTTTTGCACATGAAGAAAAAATAACCGTCAGGCTCTAAAGACATCCATCAAAAAGACAGGAAGTGACATGGGTAGCTTACCGTCTAGCTGTGCGGACATATCTGAAAGAGAGAACAGAGCGTCACACAGCAGTCAGACACTTACACTGCAGACGTGTGTGTGTGTGTGTGTGTGTGTACGTGAGTGTGTGTGTGTGTGTGTGTGTTTTAAGTGGTGTGGTGTGTGTAGGTGTGCGTGTGTGTGTGTGTGTGTACATGCATGTGTGTGTGTGTACGAATGTGTGTGTGTTAAGGGGGTGTGGTGTGTGTGTGCGTGTGTGTGTGTGTGTGTAGATGTATGTGTGTGTGTTTGTGTATTAGAGAGCGGATCGGGCCGAATTGTTCTGTCCGAGCCTGGCCCACGTCCGAAAGAGTAGTTCCCGAGCCTGGCCGGAGACCGACAGCCATTCGAA
>NC_137922.1:57572903-57577903 GCF_963457725.1 Sprattus sprattus | reverse complement strand
TGGAAGGAGTCTGTGTTCAGACGGCGTGTTGATCAGTGTCAACATCTTCATCCTGCTCCTCTCTCTGCCCCCCCCCTCTGGTCAAATGTCCAGGAGTTTCTGCTGTGCTCCTCAGGCTCTTCTGGGGGGGTGGGGGGGCTCCTCCTCTGAGGCGCAGGTTCACTGAGACCACAGCACAGGTCATCAGCAGCAGGCCAAAGCCCATCACGGAAGCGTACACATTGTAGAAGTCAATTTTTAGGAGTTGAATTCTTCTTTCAAAGCAAGATACGTTTCCACTATGAAATCCTTCCCAGCCCCGACACCAGTAGGCCCCGCTGTCTTCTGCAGAGAGGCTTGATATGGTGAGAGAGGACTGAGAGAAGTTCACTCGGCCCCCCAGATCCTCAAGGATGCGTCCTGTAGAGAAGTAATCCACTTCTACAATCAGAGCCTCCGGTTCCAGACCTCTCTGACGAAACCACTGGATGACAGAGAAGGAATCTGATTCTACATCACAACTGAGTTCAACGCTGTCACCCCATAAGGACATCAGATATTTGGAGCTCAGCTCAGAGCAAACTACTACCCAGTGCGGCGTTCTTTCCGTCGGACGAGCTTCTGGAACGCAGCAGTATCTCCCAGCATGGGCTGGTGAGGCGGCTGGAAGGACCAGAGAGGAGTTTCTCATCTCAGTGTCCACATCTTGCTCTTTGTCTTCAGAAGACGTGCCGACAGGCAGACTTTGGACCGCATTAGGGAGGGAATGATTGACAGGGAGCCAGCGCACAGGGCCGCTCACGTGCGGAGAGCAGTCGAGACTCAATCTGTCTCCTGGCTTCACCAAGTGGAAATACGATGATGTGCGTCCAAACAAAAATGAACACTTTCTCTCAGTGTAGAGTTGGCATTCCTCACCTTTCCAAGCCAGGATATGGTAACACGCGCCAACACTTGAAATATTCCAAATTCGTACTGAGGAACCATTGCTTGGCAAGTCAACTTCACCCCTCAGGTCAGAAACAAGACTCTCAAAGGACCGCTTTGTGTCCAGGATTTTCGTATTCATGCCTTTCTTGGGTGGACATGAAGGTTTAAAAAAGTTCTCAACGTACACCTGCAGAGTGTCTCCCTGACTCCGGTTGACATAATTCATAGTCCATTCTACGGCTCCAGAAAACTCTTCTTTTCTAACTTTCATTCTTCCTGCACAAACCGTCAGCTTATGTACCGCCCACTCTCTATCCGTGCCGCTCGTCCAGGTCTCCGTCATGTACTCACCAGTGTCTGATAGAGAGAGGTTCCTCAGGACAAAATAGTTGGGTGACTCCCGTGCGGTAAAGAAGCATCTTACTCTGTTGGACTGCTCTGAGTTTGAGCTCTGTGCCGGGTCGGATGAGTTCTGCAGTAAGACAAATCCGTTTTGGGACCTTCTGTAAAGGAAGGCCTGGTATCCGGCGGTAGTCATGGCGAAATCTGGTAGAATTTGAAATGTTGCTTCTTCCCCTTCGAGTCCAAATGTGAGCTCATGGTTCGGGTGGACAAAAGCATGAATGCTGGACACGAGCAGAGTCACGCAGACAGCGACTTCACTGAACGTGGCCATTCTGTCTCTGGGCCCCTCTGCCTGTCTCTGTCTCTGTATATCTCTCTCTCACTCACTCACTCACTCACTCACTCACTCTCTCACTCACACACACACATCCTTTTCCTGTACTGCACAGGATGAGAGGCAGAGTGCATGGTAACCTCCATTAAAACACAACTCTCCATAATGTAATAAAAGTGAAAACAGAGAAGGCTTTACAGTGTTGATGAAATGGTAATAATGTGCAATAACCTAACAGCAGTGTGTTCTAGCTGTTCAACTATTGGTTCATTTCACTAAAGAAGACTGCTGGGTCAGCAGTAGCAGATATGAAAGCTGATTGCCATCTGTAACTTCACAAACCACTTGATGCTTTCAGAGGATCCATTTTCAAGTATTTTGTCACATGCACGGCTCTATGCATGTAACATGAACAGGAGTTCCACACGTAAGGTTGTATAATGAAAAGACATTAATTAAAGTATAAAAGAAAAGTCAGTATAATTGTCAGAAGTAAAAGTCTAGTGCAAGTGGGTGTCTATTGGGTGTACATATGTCTAAACAAACAAACATAACCGATGCGTCAAGGAAAGGGAGCCTCCTGCACACTAGGCCAAGGCCTTCTTATGGTGCAGCTCATCAAGGCCTCATTCCTCACACCTGTGCAGACTCTGCTACTCAGCTGTGGACAATAGAGAGCACTGATAGCAGGGGGTCGTGACACTTTAATAACGCTTATCCTACCACTCCTCAGAGTTCACACGTTCACTTTCACTAGGGGGGCTACCCTAACGTTCAGAGGTCTGATATTTCTCCATAAAGATGATGCAAAAAATGAATGATTGCTAACATTGGCAACGGGTTTTGAGCTTCTAACTCTTATCTTTCATATCATTCCTCAAGTAGTCTGTTCACTTTACGAAATGGAAATTCAGTGTAACTTAAACTCAGCAAGTAATAGGTTGCTGGGCAACACCTCAGACTTCAAAGTTCTATAGAATCCAGACACACACACACACACACACACACACACACACACACACACACACACACACACACACTCACAAACTCATACACTAACACACACACACACACAAACACATACCTACTCGCCCAAACCACTTAATCATTTCATCAGTGCTGTGGTGCGCTTCTTGGAACAGAAACAGTTCAGCTGAAATGATATCCATCCGTCACACAGAGACACACACGCATAACAAACACACACACACACACACACACACACACACCTCCTGTAAAGTCTCCTTTGAAAGAGGGAGACAGAGAGGGAGAGAGGGAGGGAAGGAGAAAAAGAGAGGGAGAGAGGGAAGTAGAAAGACAGGGGGAGAGAGACAGAAAGAGAGAGAGAGAGAGAGGGCATGAGGTCCGGCTCCCAGCTCTCAGTGTTGGCACTGAAGATGTCTCGGGGGCTGGGACGGGCACGGCCTCCTGCAGCTGCACCAGGGAGATGTCTACACACACAAACAGACACACACACAGGCATGCACACACAGAGAGCTACACACATATAACACAGGCACAAGCACACACACACACAGGCACACAGGCACACACCTTCAGGCATACACACACAGGCACACACATAACTACACACACAAGCACACACACACACACACACACAGGCACACACACACACACAGAGACACACACACACACACACACACACACAGGCATACACACAAACAGGCACACACACACACACACAAGCACAAGCATACACATACAGGCACACACACAAACACACAGAGCTACTTACACAGGCAAACACACGCAAAGGCACACACACACATGCACACACACACACACACACACACACACACACACACAAACACACACACTGGCATCCATACTGACAGGCACACACACATAGGCACACTTGAGATATGATCGCAAGTCAGCAAAATGAGATATGTCATTGCCTCATCAACCAGAGATACACACATACACACACACACACACACACACACACACACACACACACACACATACACACACACACACACACACACACACACACACACCTCCTCCCACCCAGAGGGAGACAGAATGGGAAAGAGGGGGAGAGCAAGGGAGAAAGAGAGAGGGAGAGAGAGAGAGAGAGAGACAGCGAGGGAGAGAGGGAGAGAGAGAGAGCGAGAGAGGGAAAGGGTGAGAGGGAGAGAGAGAGCGAGGAAGAGAGAGAGAGAGGGAGAGAGAGAGCGAGGAAGAGAGAAAGAGAGGGAAATGGTGAGAGGGAGAAGAGGGGCAGAGAAGAGATAGATAGCACACAACACGTGACTATAGAGCACACACACACACACACACACACACACACACACACACACGGCTATAAAATGATCACACATCCCCCTCCCCACACACACACAGATCTACACACACACATTGGCATACACACATATGCACAAACACACATACAGGAACACAAACACACAGGCAAACACACACACAGGCACACACACTAACATAGGAATACACACACACTCACACAGGCACGCACACACACATGCATACACACACAGGCAAACACACACAGACACACACACGGGCACACACACACAAACACACAAAAGGCACACACACCCACAGGCATACACACACACAGGCACACGCACACATAGCTACACACACCGGCACACACACACAAGCACAGGCCCCCCTTCTCATCCAAACACCTTATTGATTCATCAGTGCTGTGGTGCGCTTCTTGGAACGGAAACAGTTCAGCTGAAACTGATATCCATCTGTTACAAACACACACACACACACACACACACATATAACAAACACACACACACACACACACACACACTCACACCTCTGAAAGAGGATAAAAAGATACTCATCAGAACATCACACGCACACACCCTGAGATATGATCGCAAGTCAGCAAAATGGTCCTGTGTGAAGAGCCCTCTCAAAAGGAGAGAGAGAGAGAGAGAGAGAGAGAGACGGGGAGAGGGTATGAAGGAGAGAGAGAGAGAGAGAGCGAGAGACCGGTAAAGGGTGAGTGGGAGAGAGAGAGACGGGGAAAGGGTGAGAGGGAGAGAGAGGAAGAGGTAGAGAGGGAGAGGGAGAGGGGGGAAGGTTGAGAGGGAGAAGAGGGAGAGAGATGGGGAAAGGGTGAGAGGGAGAAGAGGGGCAGATGATGGAGAGAGGGAAAGGGTGAGATGTAGAAAGGGGGGAGAGAGAGAGAAATAGAGAGGGAGACAGAAGGACAGATGACACACAACACCTGAATATAGAGCACACACACACACACACACACACACACACACACACACACACACACACACACACACACACACACACACACACACACACAACACGTGAATATAGATCACACACACACACACACACACACAGACACACACACACACACACACAAACACACAACACGTGAATAGAGCTCACA
>NC_137922.1:57552903-57565403 GCF_963457725.1 Sprattus sprattus | reverse complement strand
ACACACACTTGTTTACACACACACTTTTCTATCCATGTTCAGATAGTAATAAAACTTGAAAGCAGTTTGAGTCCTTGCAGTTTCTCTGTGGCATGAGGTACAAAGACCTCACTAGTCCACACATGTTTGGACAAAGACTGTAGCAAAGGTTGGATATACAGTATTAAACCATATAAGAATATTAAAATATATTAATTAAGATTAAGTAAAAATGCAGTCAATAGATTGGTAAATCATCAGAGGTCTAGAACGACCATTCATGGAAATGTGTTTTTAAAAGTGATATGAAAGAAGTGGAAGAGGACACACGTCTGATATTGAGGGGAAGGCTGTTCTAGAGATGAAGCATGTAGATTTGCTCTTGATGTCTTATGTTCTCACATGACATTGCCTACTTTGACCACCAGAGGGCGACATGAGATTGGAAAACCACTCTTCAAGTCTGCTGTTCCAGAGTTTTAGGGGCCAGAACTGGAAGTGAATAGTCAGAGTTGGAATGTAATCTTGGTTCTGTTCATTATTTATTAAGATGGTCATTAAAAGACAATGGACACACACACACACACACACATAATTCCTGAACACAGATCAAAATAAATGTCTTCTTAACTCTACATTCTGTTAATAAATATGTGAATATACATGACTAATATATATCATATGGGCCTATATAATATAGATAGCGCCTATCAAGATCCACAAGTAGCCTACTCGTGTATTTAACTCAACTTCACATCAGCCCATTTCTTTTTCACTTCAGTGCATTGTGGGACTTGCAGTATTTGTGTTGCGTTCGACATACCAGCGGCCGCGGCAGACAAGCTGTGATAGATAAACAAATGGATACTTTATTAATCCTGAGGGAAAATTAGGCAAACCAAATAAAATGTCACCGTTGCTCATTCAAATCAATTGAACTTTTTGCAACATTCTGAGGAGCTGGCGGGCCAGATCAAATGGCTTGCCGGGCCTGATCAGGCCTGCGGGCCTTGAGTTTGACATATGTGGTCTAGACATTGGTCTATACGCAAATACAGCGCTCTCACACTTGCCAGGCATAAACAGTAGAAGAAAGCTCACGCAGCGATTGACTGGTTGGGCAACCCTGGATGCAGGACTGTTAACAGTGTGTTTATTGCCTGGAAGTCTCTAGAAATCTGGCACCTTATTGAAGGAAATTAAAAAGAGTGAACGTGCCGTTCAAAGACACCAGAATGAACGCGTTCACAGTATCGTACATCAGGCAGTGATACAGTACGTTCAGTTCACGTTCAGTTCCTTCATGAGTGTGTGTGTGTGTGTGTGTGTGTGTGTGTGTGTGTGTGTGTGGGTCTTCAGTGTTTAAGTAAAGATAACTGATGACTGAATAAAAAGGTCATGATTTGGCTGGAGTCAGTTACACAGTATCAGGGCAAAGTATACCTCTCTCTCTCCCTTTATCTCCCTCTATCTCTCTCTTTGTTTCCCTCTCTTCCTCCCTCTCTCTCTCTATTTGTCTCTCCTTTTTTCCTGTTTTTCTATCTTTGTGTCTCCCTCTCTCTCACTCTTTATCTACCTCCCTCTCTCTTTTTCTCTTCCTCCCTCTCTCCCCCTCTCTCCCGCTCTGTCTCTCTTCCAGGTTCCCAGGCCCTCTAATATTCACTTAGGGAGTGTTTGTATGTGTGTGTGTATGCTTGTGTGTGTGTGTGTGTGTGTGTGTGTGTGTGTGTGTGTGTGTGTGTGTGTGTGTGTGTGTGTGTGTGTGTGTGTGTGTGTGTGTGTGTATTTTTTCCACTGGTGAGGTGCTGCAGTTATCAGTCAGGAAGTACAGTAGGAGCCCCACCCATCACACACACACACACACACACACACACACACACACACACACACACACACACACACACACACACACACACACACACACACACACACATACACACAGATGTCTGAATTAGGTGTGTGTGCTGATAACACAGGTGTGGGTGTGTCCATTTTTGATTCAAACACAGAAGTTCCTCTGAAGTGACTCATTAACAGACACACAGTGACAGACACACAGTGACAGACACAGAGTGACAGACACACAGTGACAGACGCATAGTGACAGACCCACAGTGACAGACACACAGTGACAGACACACAGTGACAGGCACACAGTGACAGACACACAGTGACAGACACACAGTGACAGACCCACAGTGACAGACACACAGTGACAGACGCATAGTGACCAGCCAGATCGCAGTCGGCAATGCAACAGACACAGGTGAACAAGATTGGAGAGGAGAAGAAAGGAGAGGAGCAGAAGGAGGCAACACGTTAAGAGGAGTGAATACAAGAACTAGGGAGAGGGAGATAGAGAGAGAAAGAGAGAGAGAGAGAAAGAAAGAGAGAAAAATAGATAGAGAGAGAGATAGAGAGAAAGAGAAGTGGAAACGTCCTGTCCTGTAAAGGTGTCACAAAGAGGAACTTGGAGCCCTGTGGAGCGAGGAGCATTGCCATGGCGACGGTGTCTGTTCCTCTGAGCGTGGTGCGCCTGCTGGAGACACGTCTGATATTGAGGGGAAGGCTGTTCTAGAGATGAAGCATGTAGATTTGCTCTTGATGTCTTATGTTCTCACATGGCATTACCTACTTTGACCACCAGAGGGCGTCATGAGATTGGAAAACAACTCTTCAAGTCTGCTGTTCCAGAGGGCCAGAACAGATTGAATGGTCAGAGTTGGAATGTAATCTTGATATTTTTTATCATTTATAATGGTTATCAGTGTCATCAAAAGACAATGGACACACACACACAAGACAATGGACACACACACACACACACACACACCCAAAGACACAAACACAAACACACACCCACACACACACATACACACACACACACACACACATCAATGGACCTCATTCCTGAACACAGTTCAAAATAAATGTCTTCTTAACTCCACTAGAATGGGCACACCTACATTCTGTGAATAAACATGTGAATATACATGACTAATATATATCATAAGGGCCTACATAATATAGATAGGGCCTATCAAGATCCACAAGAAGCCAACTCATGTATTTAACTCAATTTCACATCAGCCCATTTCTTTTTCACTTCAGCCGCTGTGCACCCCTCTCCTGACACCACGGTGACCTCACCTGTTATCTCGTCCCGTGCCTCTTTGGTGGCCTTGTACCCTGTATTGACACTACTGAATAAGATGTCACCCTTATGTTCTACTCCTTGCAACAGTACCTCCACCTCTGCACCGGTGAAGTTAGGTCTGTGTTTACTGGCAGGTGCACCACCGGTGATGATCATGGTTTTGATCGCTCTCAAGTTGCTTTCATGCTGCCTGTGGATTCTGTGTGCACACGGTCCTGTGGTTTCATGCCCTTATAAGGAGCTGGCGAGGCATTTATGTATGTGTGTGAGAACGGGCGTTCAATTTAAGAATCAGTGGCATTCCTCATTCAGGGGAGCACAGCTGAGAACACTTTGGCGGTTTAACATGTTTCCAAGCGTTCGTGAATCCAGCAGGGATCTTTCTTAGGGTTGGTCTTAAGAAGTTCATAAGAAGACATTGGTCTCTACGCAACTTCAGGACTCTCACTCTTGCCAGGCATAAACAGTAGAAGAAAGCACACGCAGCGATTGACTGGTTGGGCAACCCTGGATGCAGGACTGTTAACAGTGTGTTTTTCGCCTGGAAGTCTCTAGAAATCTGGCACCTTATTGAACGAAATTAAAAAGATTGAACGTGCCGTTCACAGACACCATAATGAACGTGTTCACAGTATCGTTCATCAGGCAGTAATACAGTACGTTCAGTTCACGTTCACCAAAATTATGAACAAGTTCAAAAACTTTTGTGAGTGTGTGAGTGTTTGAGTCCTTCATCTTCATTAGTGTGTGTGTGTTTGAGTCCGTCATCTTCATGATTGTATGTGTGTACATGGGAGTGAGTGTGTGTGTGTGGCTTGAGTGTTTAAGTAAAGATGACTGATGACTGAATAAAAAGGTCATGATTTGGCTGGAGTCAGTTACACAGTTTCAGGGCAAAGTCTACCTCTCTCCCTCTCTTCCTCCCTCTCTCTCACTCTTTGTCTCCCTCTCTTCCACCCTCTCTCTCACTCCTTATCTCCCTCTCTCTCTCTTTGTCTCCCTCTCTTCCTCCCTCTCTTTTTCTATTTGTCTCTCCTTTTCAGTTTTTCTCTCTTTGTCTCCCTCTCTGTCTCCCTCTCTCTCTTTCTCTTCCTCCCTCTCTCCCGCTCTGTCTCTCTTCCAGGTTCCCAGGCCCTCTAATATTCACTTACGGAGTGTTTGTGTGTGTGTGTGGGTGTATGTATGTGAGTGTGTGTATGTGTGTGTGGGTGTATGTGTGTGTATGTATGTGTGTGTGTCTGCAAGTATCAGTCAGGAAGTAGAGTAGGAGCCCCACCCATCATACACACACACACACACACACACATACACACACACACACACACACACACACACACACACACACACACACACACACACACACACACACACACACACACACACACACACACACATACACACAGATGTCTGAATTAGGTGTGTGTGCTGATAACACAGGTGTGGGTGTGTCCATTTTTGATTCAAACACAGAAGTTCCTCTGAAGTGACTCATTAACAGACGCACAGTGACAGACACACAGTGACAAACACACAGTGACAGACGCACAGTGACCAGTCAGATCGCAGTGGGCAAGGCAACAGACACAGGTGAACAAGATTGGAGAGGAAAGGAAAGAAGAGGAGCAGAAGGAGGCAACACGTTCAGAGGAGTGAATACAAGAACGAGGGAGAGGGAGATAGAGAGAGAAAGAGAGAGAAAGAGAGAAAGAGAGAGAGAGAGAGAGAGAGAGAGAGAGAAAGAGAGAGAGAGAGAGAAGTGGAAACGTCCTGTCCTGTAAAGGTGTCACAAAGAGGAACTTGGAGCCCTGTGGAGCGAGGAGCATTGCCATGGCGACGGTGTCTGTTCCTCTGAGCGTGGTGCGCCTGCTGGAGGTGGCCCTGACCTGTGTGAGCTTCAGCCTGGTGGCGTCGGTGGGCCACTCTTCCTCCTCCTACTGGGCCTGGTGCATGTTCAGCTGGTGCTTCTGCTGCTTCCTCACCCTCCTCATCCTCGTGCTGGAGTTGGCCCGCCTCAGCGGCCGCCTGCCCATCTCGTGGGACGACTTCACCACCGCCTTCGCCATGCTGGCCGCCCTCATGCTGCTGGCCGCCTCCATCATCTACCCCTCCGTGGTGTTCTCCTGCCCCGGCTGCGCCCGCCAGGTGGCCGCCACCGTCACATCCTGCCTGGCGTTCCTGGCCTACTGCGTGGAGGTGGGCCTGACCAGGGCGCGGCCCGGTGAGATCAGCGGCTTCCTCACCACGGTGCCGGGCCTGCTGAAGGTTCTGGAAGCGTTCGTGGCCTGCATCATCTTCATCTCCCTGGAGCCGGCGCGTGTGTCGGCGTACCCTGGGCTGCAGTGGTGCGTGGCGGTCTACGCTCTGGCCTTCATCTTCTCCCTGCTCATCATCATCCTCACCGTGGGCCGGCTGCTGGGCGCGTGCCCTTGCCCGCTGGACCAGGTGCTGGTGGCCTTTAACGTGCTGGCCGTGCTCATGTACGCCACTGCTGTTATCGTCTGGCCCGTCTACGCCTTCCGGAACAATCCGCGGCCCTCCAACTGCCACCACTGCCCCTGGGATGGCCTGGTGGTGGTCTCCTTCATGACGTGCGTCAACCTCCTCGCCTACATTGTGGACACCGTCTACTCTGTCCGACTTGTGTTCTTCGTCACACCATCTTAGGAGGACCTCCATCATCTTCATCATCATCATCATCATCACTGGCATCACACACTAACCATCTGAGACGGAACAAAGGGACTTAGATATTGGAGACAAACCCAGACACGCCCAGATGCCAGCTAATACGGTTCAGTTCTGGATTGCACCCATGACTCTGCTGCTAGTTTTGTGCACAGCTTTTATTTACATCTGATGCTATCATGCTAGCTTTCATTAAGACCTGTTGCTAACATGCTAGTTGTCATTAGCATATGATGCTAACATGCTAGTTTTCATTAGCATCTTATGCTAACATGCTACATTTTTATAACATCTGATGCTAGCATGCTAATGACTAAACATGCTAAGGTTATAAAACCTTTATTGTCTGTTATGTCATAACTGCTTTAGGTTTATGTGTGTATTGTGGTGTTGTCTGTTGCCATATATGGAAAAACTGAGTGAGTGAGCTTTATGTCAGAGAGTCTGTCTGCTCTGCATGAAACTGTCTGTCTGCTCTGCATGAAACTGTCTGTCTGCTACATGTGGAAATGGAAATGCATTTGTACCAGCATGAGAGCATCACTTCCTGTGGATTATGGATTACTGATTGATTGATTGATTGATTATTTACAAACCTGCTGACCTCACTGCCAATCCCTTCAATAGATGAGTAATGGCAGGATGTATAGAGGCTGCACACACACACACACACACACACACACACACGGTGGACATGATTGGCTTTTGAACAGGGTAGTGACTGAGACTCCTTAAATGGAAATGTAGGCACGCTGACAAATAGTCCTAGATTACAGTGTGTGTGAAAGTTGTGCCAAGCAGGTTAGTGTGTTTACTGTGGCTCAGAAAGGTGGTAATTCCATTTCTGACCTGAAGGGGGACAGAACTCCCAGACTCTGACGCTGTTTTTCTGAGTGGATCTGGGCTGTGGTCCGATTGTTGTTTTTGAAGTATCTCAGTGGCAGCCACGATCAGAGCTGTGTGTGTGTGTATGTGTGTGTGTGTGTGTGTGTGTGAGTGTGTGTGTGTGTGTGTGTGTGTGTGTGTGTGTGTGTGTGTGTGTGTGTGTGTGTGTGTGTGTGTGTTTGTTTGTGTGTGTGTGTGTGTGTGTGTGTGTGTGTGTGAGTGTGTGTGTGTGTGTGTGTGTGTGTGTGTGTGTGTGTGTGTGTGTGTGTGTGTGTGTGTTGTTTGTGTGTGTGTGTTGAGGAAAGGTGCACCCATTTCTTATCTCCTCTAGCATCCTAGATAAATCCACATTAATTTGGATTCTCACAGCGCTGGGATTGTCGTGATTCTTGTGACTTCTCCTTTGCATCTTTCCCATCATGATTTACTTCATGTGTATGTGTGTGTGGGTGTGTGTGTGTGTGTGTGTGTGTGTGTGTGTGACTTCTCCTTTGCATCGACGTCAAAGGTTTTAGGAGGTCATCTTTCTGACTATCTAACCACAGCCCTGATCAGAGCTGTGTGTGTGTGTGTGTGTGTGTGTGTGTGTTTCTGACTATCCCACCACAGCCCCGGTCTTACCTTGCGTTCGGCAGCCTGTTATTTAAATGCCATATCCAGCTCTGATCCAGCTCTGATATAGTCCATCAATGTGCTGTGTACTGTCTGAGTCAGTTTAATAAAACCTGGTGATGAGACATTTGATTGGCTGCTGTATTGTATGTAAGGGTTGTATTGTGTGTGTGTTTATGTGTGTATGTGTGTGTGTGTGTGTGTGTGTGTGTGTGTGTGTGTGTGTGTGTCTGAGAGTGAAGGCATACCCTGAGTGATTGAAACACTTTTATGACTAAAAGCACATTAACTGCACTACAGAACCCTCCAGAACACTACAGCACACTCCAGAACACTCCAGAACAATACAGCACACTCCAGAACAATACAGAACGACAAGAAGATCAAAAAGGAAGAACATTATTAAATGATAACTGATAACCCCCTTCTTTCTCTCTCTCCCCCTCTCTCTCTCCCTCCCTCCTTTTTTCCCTCTCTCCCTTTCTCTCTCTTCCTCCCTCTCTCCCCTTCTTCCTCTCTATCTCTCAGGCATTCTCTCTATATCCCTCTCTGTCTTATCTTATCTATCCCTCTCCCTTTTTTCCTCTCTCTCTCTCTTTCAATCTCTATCTCTCTCTCTGTCTTATCTTTTCTCTCTCTCTCTCTCTTCCTCCCTCTCTATCAAACATGGGTGTGACTTGAGGGGTGATGTCACTATGTACAGTAGAGGTTGATTGGGTGTTGGACATGGAAACACACACACACACACACACACACACACGCACACACACATGCGCTCACACCAACAGACACACACACTACGTCCCTAACTTAACCAGTTCACTGAGATAAAGCCCTCTGTAATAGCATTTATTTCTGACACGGATCTAACACGCCCACGCGCACACACACACACACACACACACACACGCACACACACACACACACACTACCTCCTTATCTGAAGCAGCTCACTAAGAGATAAAGCACTCTGTAATGGCAGCTATTTCTGGCACAGGTCAGCCCAGAGTTTTATGCTAGTACGCTAGTTGTTTTATGCTAGTACGCTAGTTGTTTTATGCTAGTATGCTAGTTGTTTTATGCTAGTATGCTAGTTGTTTTATGCTAGTATGCTAGTTGTTTTATGCTAGTACGCTAGTTGTTTTATGCTAGTATGCTAGTTGTTTTATGCTAGTATGCTAGTTGTTTTATGCTAGTACGCTAGTTGTTTTATGCTAGTATGCTAGTTGTTTTATGCTAGTATGCTAGTTGTTTTATGCTAGTATGCTAGTTGTTTTATGCTAGTGTCTTGTAGGCTATAGAACCATACCTCAAAAAGTCTCAAAATGTTGCACAGCGTTGCTTTTTTTTCACTGACGACAAATCAACTCCACCCCAAAAGGGATAATTTGCTTTATGCATACCTAAAGTCACACACACACACGCAGAAACACACACACACACAGAAACACACAGAAACATATACACACACACAAAAACACACAAAAACACAGAAACACACACACACACACACAAACACACATCCATTTCTATACACATAGGCACTCACTCATTTTGCTAGCACATACACACACACAGACACACAAACATACACACACACACACACACACACACACACACACACATACAAAGACACAAAGCCACGCACACAGGCACCCTGAGATGGAGAAAAGAGGAGTGGCATATTAGGCAGCTGAGCTCCAACCAGCCGAGTCTCTCTCTCTTACACACACACACACACACACACACCGTACCCTCCCCTCTCTCTCACTCTGTCTCTCTCTCTCACACACACACACACACACACTACAATGCCTCTCTTCCTTAGTCTACATGGTCCCTCTTCTCCCCTGGTCTAGATGGTCTCTCTTCGCACACACACACAGACACGCACACACACAAATACACACACACACACACACTACAATGCATCTCTTCCTAAGACTAGATGGTCCCTCTTCCCCTCCTAGTCTAGATGGTCCTTCTTCGCACACACACACAGATACACACACACACTACAATGCCTCTCTTCCTAAGTCTAGATGGTCCCTCTTCCCCTCCTAGTCTAGATAGTCTCTCTTCGCACACACACATAGACATGCACACACACACAGACACGTACACACACACACACACTACAATGCCTCTCTTCCTAAGTCTAGATGGTCTCTCTTCGCACACACACATAGACACGCGCACACACACAGACACGTACACACAGACTGATACACAAACACACACACACACACACAATTCCTCTCTTCCTAAGTCTAGATGGTCCCTCTTCTCCTCCTAGTCTAGATGGTCTCCGCTGTGGGACGCTGCTGTAGTCTCCCCAGAGGGTTATGGTTAACCTCTTCCCTCCGATGGTTATGTTTAACCTCTCCCCCCATTGGTTAACTTGCATGTGCCCCCCCCCCCCCCCAACTCATATGCTAGAGTTGAAGCAAGACTTGCTTGTAAAGAGGTGGCCGAAGTGGACACTTTATCTAAGTTTTTTTTCTGTGTTCTATTATATGCTCTGTAAATACAGAGGTGTCAAGAAACGAAGTACAAATACTTCGTTACTGTACTTAAGTAGAATTTCTAGGTATTTTTACTTTACTCGAGTATTTATTTTTCTGGTAACTTTTTACTTCTACTCCTTACATTTTAACACAATTATCTGTACTTTCTACTCCTTACATTTTTAAATGAGGCTCGTTACTCTTGGTTCCGGTTTTGTTTTTAAAAGTTTCAAATGTGCGCCATCCAATACAGTTCAATGGCACCATCCAGATAGTGATTTCGAGCGTGATTGGATGAAGCATAGAAACCCATAACACTCATTGGTTAGGGCTATCCATCTTCTTTATGCATGACGCAAAACAAGACAAAGGAGGCGAACAAATGATACAACGCGCGTCAATGGCAGTGTCAGAGAGAGATGGCAACTCTGGCGAGATGTCTGAAGGGTCTGAATCAGTGTTTCCCCTAGGTTTACAGCTTGGGGGGGGGGGGGGGGGGGACGCAATGCGCCGCGGCGCCGGACACGGACACAAACACTTAAATGAATTATGATGTTCATGTGTTTCTTTGAATGACAGCAGTCAATAAGTATAATTTTACATGTTTTATGGTAAAGGTAACCTTAAATGACTTATTTTGTGATCTGGCGCTATATTTATAAAAAAAAAAAAAAAAATTCTTTTTTTTTTTTTTTTTTTTTTTTACTTGACCTTCCAGGGGGGGCGGGCGGGGCCGTTGGGGGGGCGGGCCGCCACCCTAATATCATTGTAGGGGAAACACTGTCTGAATACCCTAGACAGTAGTGGCTATGGAGAACAGCAAAACCGTCCACATCCCTGGCCCTACCTCAAAGAATTGTTCGAAATCGTTGGGAGCAAAAAGGATCATGGAGAATGCGGTGCAAACTTTTCGAACCCAAGAATCACGTAGGAATTTCAAACAGCTAGTAGCATGCTAACATTAGATAGGTGGCTCAGACACCGTGCAAATCCTCAGACATATTTTTCAGTCACAATAATGTTTTTTTTTTCATTATACAGTGTAACTTGGTAACTTTCTAAAAATCAAAGCAAAACAAATTAAGGGAACAAGTACAACAAGGCCATTACAGTTGTTTACAGTGCACTAAAAACACCCACGTATGTACCTGCCCCTTTTAATTTTTAAAGCTGAACTATATCTATATTCTTTCACTTTTAATTAAAAAGCTTTAAAACACTATACAGTATATTTACTAACCCTCATTACAGATGATTAGCATTACATAATTGGTTTGCTATTGAATTGAAAGTGTTCCATGAAATAAATATGACATTTTGAGTTTTTTATTTGACTCCTGTCAAGCTTGAATTTCTGGCAGAATATGCGAAGACTATGAACCTAGTTGCAAAGGCCCTTGATGAGAGAAGAATGTGCAAATGGGGTGGAGGTCTACTTGAAGTCCAATAAAGTTTGAGAAAAACTCATGCTCTTCTAGTTTGTTGTCTTTGACAGCATTATTATATTTTTGTATGACATTTTTTACCATGTCTTGGGCTCCATGTAGCACTCATCAGCTATTAAATTAAGCTTCTTTTTTCTTACAGTCGTGTCAATTATATTAAGTCCAACTAGTTTGTCTTTAAATGTTTTTTTTTTCTTTTTTACTTTTTACTTTTATACTTTAAGTACATTTTAGAGCCTTTACGTTTTTACTTTTACTTGAGTAAAGAGGTTACGTCAGTACTTCAACTTTTACCAGAGTATTTTTAAACTCCAGTATCAATACTTTTACTTTAATAACGAATGTGTTTACTTTTGACACCACTGTGTAAATACAATACAAATCTAAAGTTTAAAAAATAGAAAAGTGTCGCCCCCCACCCCCGAGGCCCCTGAGATTTAGTTTTTTTATTTTTACATTTAGTCATTTAGCAGACGCTTTTATCCAAAGTGACTAACAAGGTATACACATTTTTTTTACATTCTCCACTGAAAGCACCCCCCCCCCCCCCCAGCACCACCACCATAGTGCCAAAGTGTCTGGTGAGATTTCGTTTTTTTTTTACATTTAGTCATTTAGCAGACGCTTTTATCCAAAGTTACTTACATTTGAATTGAATTGAGTGTGTAGAGGGTGGTGTGTGTGTGTGTGTGTGTGTGTGTGTGTGTGTGTGTGTGTGTGTGTGTGTGTGTGTGTGTGTGTGTGTGTGTGGTGTGTGTGTGTGTGTGTGTGTGTGTGTGTGTGGGTGTGTGTGGGTGTGTGTGTGTGTGAGTGTGGGTGAGTGTGTGTGTGTGTGTGTGTGTGTGTGTGTGTGTGTGTGTGTGTGTGTGTGTGTGTGTGTGTGTGTGTGTGTGTGTGTGTGTGTGTGTGTGTGTGTGTGTGAGTCCAGAGAGTGGAGTCCAGGACTGGGGTCTGATAAGATGTGACTGAGTAAACCTTGAGAAGTCATAAACCTGCAGATAAGCCCTCGTCGCGATGCTACACACACACACACACACACACACACACACACACACACACACACAGATAAGCCCTTGTCGCGATGCTGCCCACGTTCAGCTCACACTCCTCTTAACGCACGCTCGGGCAAACACACTCTCAAAACACTCACATTTCGACAAACGAACGGCACAATCTCAATGCCAGGCCTGAAGTCAGGTTCAGGCTAACACACACACACACACAAACACA
>NC_137922.1:57542903-57547903 GCF_963457725.1 Sprattus sprattus | reverse complement strand
AACTAGACTGCATCCTGTTCTTGCTCAAGACAATATCGACAATTGTTGTGTTGTGAAACATCTGAAAATACAGTTTGATTTGAACATTTGATTGGATTACAATACAGTACAGTAATGTTTCTGTGCTGACAGGATATAATCAGTTGTGGAAACGTATATGACTTACTTGCACATAGTCATATCATACTGTAATTGTTTGACTCTATCAGAGTTTCTGTCAAAAGGCACCCTGTACACCTGCTTCATTCTCGAGATGTTCTGCCTTAGAACATGGTCCACTGTGGCTAGGCTCTTTGTATTGATGTTTAGGAATATGTCTTGGTCATCAATGGTTGCACTTTGTATTTGTTTACGTATACTGTAATTTTACAAATACAGTACAATGTAAAATATTCTACAGTACGTAAAATACAACAATACTATGCTCCTGATACAGTAAGGCATTCAAACTAGTGTTTTACTGTCATAGTAGTGTTTCTTACCCATTCTCTCTTCTGAATGTCCGGAGAATCGGTGCAACTGAGAAGTGGCTTATGTTTGGTTGAACCCTCTGGCCAGCCTTGCCAGCCTCCTGCATGGTCAAACCCATGTTGACCACATGGTTGAACACATTGGCCTGAATCTCATCAGAGATACAGTAATGGCTCTCCGTCTTGCTCTTCCTCTTCATCATTTTCCTCCTCCTCTTACTCTCACTCCTCTGCCCCTCTGATCACCACTCACTTCAATGTTGCCATAAATTGTTCTCCAAACTAGGATCTAAAGTTTTGATTTCAAATTGCACAACAGCTTTGGAAATGGAAGTTTTGTCATTTGATTAGCAGTGTTTTCTGTTTGAACACAATGAGGTTTTGGCATTGATGAAGCATGCAAAGTAGAGAGGATGATGTTTAGTGTTTTGAAGAAAATGTGGTTAACAATTGAAAACTGTGTCTAAAGCAGAGAATTGTGTGTTGTGGTTTGAAGAAAGTGCGGTTAACAATTGAAATCTGTGTTTAAAGCAGAGAATTGTGCTTAAAGTTTAGCAGAATTGGTTTAGGGAGTTGGCACTTGGGTTTAGTGTTCAGAGAAACCGAGGCATGTTTTGAAAAAATGTGTTTTAGGAACAGAGAAATACTGTAAGTGTAAATGTGTGTGTGTGTGTGTGTGTGTCTGTGTGTGTGTTTGTGTGTCTGTATGTATGTATGGGTGTGTGTGTGTTTATGTGTCTGTATGTGTGAGTGTGTGTGTGTGTGTGTGTGTGTGTGTGTGTGTGTGTGTGTGTGTGTGTGTCTGTATGTGTGTGTGTGTGTGTGTTGTTACGTACAGGCTCAATGCACGCAACATAAAGGGGAAGCCACGCTGGTTTCATAAGAATAAATATTTTATTAAAAGGATAAGGCTACTTCAGAGTAAAAGGAATGCAAAAGTGTGGTGCAATTCAGTACTGTGAAGAGTAAACCAAAGTGTCGTGCAAAGTCAGTTTAGGGGGGTTAACAAACGAAAAGACAGAGATCCAACAATGACCACAAAGAACCAAACACTAACCCAAAATCCTACGACCTACAACCAAGGACCAACGCTCAACCAAAGAGCCAAGCGCCAAAACCAAAATGCCGGGAGGACCAGAGCAGCCTTGACTGCGGGCTGGTCATGGCTTATGTAGCCCAGCTAATCAGGCACACACCTGTCCTCAATCACCTGCCAAGTTGATCAGGAACACACCTGTCCTCAATCTCCTACTGCAGAGACAGAGAGGTGGAGAAAAGCAGGGAGAGAGAACAGGCATGACTCATAGGGCGGGGCCTAGACCCGTCAGGGTCGTAACAGTGTGTCTGTGTGTGTGTCTGTGTGTCTCTATGCTTGTGTATGGGTGTATGTGTGTATGTGTCTGCCCATCCTCCTAGCCACCCAAGCTGATGGGGATTCTAATAAACGAAACCCAAAGCAGCCCAAATTCTCCCAAAGAGTCTCACCTTTGACCCCTGACCTGGTGGCCTCCTCTGACGCCTGTATCACTGACCCTAGCCAGGTGTATCAGTGACCCTGAGCCAGGTGTATCACTGACCCTGAGCCAGGTGTATCACTGACCTTTGACCCTGAGCCAGGTGTATCAGTGACCTTTGACCCTTAGCCGGGTGTATCAGTGACCCTGAGCCAGGTGTATCAGCAAGACTCACCAGGTGGGCTTTGCTAGATCTACCACCATCCATCACAACATTCTGGTATTATTTACAGTCTAGACGTAGAACGGTTAAATAGCGCCACCCTCTGGCGAAGTCTGGTAAGATCACAACACAACTCGTTAGTTACTGTAACGTCTTTGCTGTAACCTAATCTTTTCCACATTAGGATTATGGGGCACTCATTAACAAGATTGCACTCGAACTGGGACTAGTGTAGATCTATGATTCTATGATTCTATAACTGAGTGTAGACTCATAAGCACACAGAGTGTACACTCATAAGCACACAGAGTGTACACTCATAAGCACACAGAGTGGAGAGTGTACACTCATAAGCACACAGCCTTTATGAATGTAGACTCATAAGCACACAGCCTTTACGAGTGTAGACTCATAAGCACACAGCCTTTACGAGTGTAGACTCATAAGTACACAGAGTGGAGAGTGTAGACTCATAAGCACACAGCCTTTACGAGTGTACACTCATAAGCACACAGAGTGCAGAGTGGACACTCATAAGCACACAGCCTTTACGAGTGTACACTCATAAGCACACAGAGTGCAGAGTGGACACTTATAAGCACACAGAGTGGAGAGTGTAGACTTATAAGCACACAGAGTGGAGAGTGTAGACTCATAAGCACACAGAGTGGAGAGTGTAGACTCATAAGCACACAGTCCACAGTTTTAGCCTTGGAGAGGTCTGTGTCTATATACATGAATATGGAACAAGAAGCACCTTTTTGTGCACCTCTCTCTCTCTCACACACACACACACACACACAAACACATGCACGCACGCACACACACACACACACACGCACGCCAGTGGTGGAAGAAGTACTGAAGTTTAGTACTTAAGTAAAAGTACAAGTACCCAGGAAAATGAAAGTAAAAGTAAAAGTAAAAGTACTACATCAACAATCCTACTTAAGTAAAAAGTAAAAAGTACTCCGTTTTAAATTTAATTTAAAAGTAAAAGTAAAAGTACTCACGCAATAGGTTGTCTTTCAATGTCTAGGCTGTGCCATTTTGATAAAGAAATAGCGACTGGTAATAAATGCCTCTACAGATGTCACTACTAGTAATAATAATTATAAGCAACAACATTTGTTAATTGGAAAGGTTGGTGTACTTATTGGGCCTATTGTCTGTAAAACTGTTCACACGCTATTTTATAATTCTGCAGATGACAAGTTATCTACCAGGGATTATTTGTAAAGTTAATACCATTAAGCCAAACCAATAAAGACACAATTTTGTATCTTTTAATCTTTTATTTAATTGTAAACGTGTAAAAAATGGAAATATGAAAAACAAATGGAGTTGTTAAACTGGTCAATGCAGAGTTTTATGCTCTATTGATTGCAGAAAAGGAAAAAAAAAAACCTATTGAGTAACCCAAGACTAGGCATTAAGTTTGCATGCCAGGCAATAACCAGTCAATAAAAAAGGCAAATCTTCACGTTAGCTTGACATTGCTAAACTTCCAGCTTTATCTTACCACTACGTTAAATAAATAATCAAGGTACAATCGTGTTATTTTGATGCTATTGCTGTTTGTCCACATGTATTTTGCTAGATAACAGTATAAAATCATGTCAGTAACCACATACGATATGCAAAAGTCATAGACATTAACTTAGCATAGCAAGAACTCCGCATAACTCGACCTGTTTCTCCAAATTTGAAGGCGAATTTTTGAAGGGTAGCAACTCCTTTTTTGAGGTAGACAGGAAACGCATTGAAACCTCCACGAGTTGTTCTTGTGGCCTCTGAACTTGAACATGTCCTCAGAAGAGGCTGACTCTCAATCCATGCTGAAAAGTTGTTTGTTAGTCAGGCTGTTTGTCGAATGTTTAAGCAAAACAGGCAAGGCTACCGTAGTGCTGACAGTGCCAAATACACACTCTGCTGTCATTGAAGCTGATAGAGCCACCTGATTGGCTGAAACGTCCTAAAGCAACGCAATCCATATTTTTGTGTAGGCAACATTTTGGGAAACTGTGTTCATAAAATGTAACGAATAACGACACATATTGTAGAAATGTAGCAGAGTAAAAGTATAGATAATAGCTGCAAAATGTAACGAAGTAAAAGTAAAAAGTATGCACTATTATTTTTACTTAAGTAAAGTACAGATACGTAAAAATGTAACGAAGTACAGTAACGAAGTAAAAATACTTCGTTACATTCCACCACTGACGCACGCGCACACGCACACGCACACACGCACACACACACGCACACGCACACGCACACGCACACACACACACACACAAATAGGCTACGGTTCAGTGGCTTTTTAAAGGGCTATTACAGCTCAGAAGGCCAATCTAAGCTCGCTCTCTCTGTGTGTGAGTGTGTGTGTGAGTGTGTGTGTGTAAAGGAACGGGAACTGTCAGGTCCGATTTCTATTCATGAGTGATGCACTGTGAGATTTAACTGTAATAAATGTATTCACCCCTTAATAAAAGAGAGGCCAAAAGCTTGGGTTAAAGGTGGCATATTAATTCACCCTGTACTGTGTGTGTGTGTGTGTGTGTGTGTGTGTGTGTGTGTGTGTGTGTGTGTGTGTGTGTGTGTGTGTGTGTGTGTGTGTGTGTGTGTGTCAGTTAAAGAGTCATTTTTGTCTCTATTCACTAAGGAGAAAGGCCAAAGTTCAGGTTAAAGGCCGTGTGTGTAATTATTCATGTGGAGAAGTGCTCATTCTCTAGACTGACAGACAAACATGATGAAGAACGATAAAAGAATCATTTCACTGATTTATGATTTCCATTTTGGTCACGTTTGATGACATCTGGCCTGGAATATTAAATACAATCCATCACAAAC
>NC_137922.1:57527903-57537903 GCF_963457725.1 Sprattus sprattus | reverse complement strand
GCATACAGTATGTATTATATGCACAGTAGACTAGCATACAGTATGTATTATAAGCACAGTAGACTAGCATACAGTATGTATTATATGCACAGTAGACTAGCATACAGTATGTATTATAAGCAGACTGGCATACAGTATGTATTATAAGCACAGTAGACTAGCATACAGTATGTATTATAAGCACAATAGACTAGCATACAGTATGTATTATAAGCACAGTAAACTAGCATACAGTATGTATTATGTATTATATTATTATTTGGAGCTCGGCCATTTAGAGCCTTGGATGTTAGAAGAAGTACTTTGAAGTCCATTCTAGAAGGAGTACTTTGAAGTCCATTCTAGAAGGAGTACTTTGAAGTCCATTCTAGAAGGAGTACTTTGAAGTCCATTCTAGAAGGAGTACTTTGAAGTCCATTCTAGAAGGTGTACGTTGAAGTCCATTCTAGAAGGAGTACTTTGAAGTCCATTCTAGAAGGAGTACTTTGAAGTCCATTCGAGCAGCAGCATTCTGTATTGGTTGAAGGGCCTTTATGTAATACATCCGGACAGGAGAGCATTGCAGTAGTCTAGTCTCAAAGTTTTAAATGTGTGGGTTCGTTTTTCTGCGCCTTGAAGGGATACGACTTTTCTGATTCAGGCAACATTAAATCTGTTTTATCATTTATTATATAATTTTATATGTGAGATCTGTTTTATGTGTGAGTTGAAGGAGAAGTCTTGATGAGTAATTACACCCGGATCTTTGACACTTGTGTTGGATGTTAATGAGAAGCCTTCCAGTGTGGGTGTGTGTGTGTGGGGTGGGGTGTGTGTGTGTGTGTGTGTGTGTGGCTGTGGGTGTGTGTGTGTGTGTGTGTGTGTGGGTGTGTGTGTGTGTGTGGGTGTGTGTGTGTGTGTATGGGGGGGGGGGTGTGTGTGGGTGTGTGTGTGTGTGTGGGTGTGTGTGTATGTGTGTGTGTGTGTGGGGGTGTGGGTGGAAGGCTGGAGAGTGTCGCTCTCAAATGTTTGTACTCCCAACAAGGGCAGTGTTCCAGAGCACGCTTGACTGCCTGTGGCCCCCCCCCCGCCCCACACGCACACACACAACCACACACACCTTGACTGCCTTTGCCCGTCAGCCCCCCCCCCCCCCACACACACACACGCACAGACACACACAAGCACACACACGCACACACCTTTCAGCCCCCCCCCACACACACACCTTGACTGTCTGTGCCCGTCAGACACACACACACACACACACACACACACACACACACACACACACACACACACACACACACCCACACCTTGACTGCCCGTGCCCTTCGGCCCCACTATTTCACCCTAGTTCATGGGGAGTGGAGCGGAGATCCTCTTTGGAATTGGGGCCTGGAATAAAGGTCGCCATTTGAGTGTCCAAGGTCACAGACGCCATTTCTGCGTGTGTGATGGTGTGTGAAGGGGAGAGATCTTTAGCGTTCATTTCTGTGAGCAAAGAAAAAAACAATGTCTGTCCTAGTGCTAAGTCATTTGGACAGCAAAGACAACAGAACAGTTTAACTCTTCCAGCCCCAAGCTGATTTCAAAATCTCAGCAAGTTTTTGTCCTACAGACGTAACACTAACACCCACAGCAACCTTGAACCCTTTACTTTTAAAAAATATACAGTTTGAAACTGTAAGGAGAATATAACTAATCCCTTTCACATTTCACCCTCTGAGTGAGGTTTTGACCCACCCATTAGCAAATGACAACTATTCATATGATAAGAGGATGGTAATTCAGTGATCACTATTGCGTCATGATGTGCCAAAAAAACCTGTAGGGGGCAGAGGGCAAAAAGACATTCCAGGGCCATTACGTAATGGCCATAGTCTATGACAGATGTGTCCCAGGTTGTGTGTCCCAGGTTGTCTACCGTCTCTCTTCTTGTGTCTCGGATCAGACGCTAGTTTAACATCTCTCCGCTTGAGGCCTGGATCGGACACTAGTTTAACATCTCTCCTCTGGAGTCCTGGATCGGACGCTCATTTAACGTCTCTCCACTTGTGTCCCACTCAGGGGCATTCCATGGATTAGTCTATGTGTGTATTTCTGTGTGTGTGTGTGTGTATGAGGGTGTGTTGTGTGTGTGTATAACCATATACGTAACAGTGTTCCTCTGTTTCAGATTCACCAAAGATGACAGAACCTTTTCCCTCCGCCTCTGCTGTCTCCGTCACCATGGAGATGGACGTTCTGGGCCCAGAGGAGGGGAACATGACGGGGAACTGGTCAGGCCTACCGCCGCCCTTCGAGAACTCGTGGAGCCTGGTGACCGCGCTCATCTCGCTCACTGTGTTCCTGTTCGGCCTCGTGGGGAACACACTGGCCATCTACGTGGTGCTGCGCTACGCCAAGATGAAGACGGTCACCAACACGTACATCCTGAACCTGGCGGTGGCCGACCAGCTCTACATCCTGGGCATGCCCTTCCTCACCACGCAGAACGTGCTCTCCTATTGGCCGTTCGGGGACTTCATGTGCCGTGTCGTCATGACAACTGACTCCATCAACCAGTTCACCAGCACCTTCTGCCTGATGGTGATGAGCATCGACCGCTACCTGGCCGTGGTGCACCCTATCCGCTCGCAGCGCTGGCGGCGCCCCCGTGTGGCCAAGGCCATCAGTGCGCTGGTGTGGACGTTGGCTGTGCTGGTGGTGTTGCCCGTGGTCATCTTCTCCAGCGCCCATAACCCACACAACTCCTGCAATGTGAACTGGCCCGAGCCCAAGCACCTGTGGGACACCATCTTCATCATCTACACGGCCACGCTTGGCTTCCTGCTGCCTCTGCTCGTCATCTGCCTCTGCTACCTGCTCATCGTCATCAAGGTCAGACACGCAGGGCAGAGTAGGCGTAGATCTAGCCATCTCAGGTGTTTAGGCGGATATCTCAGGTGCTCAAGTGTATATCTCAGTTGTTCAGGTGGATATCTCAGGTGTTCAGGCAAATATTTGAGGTGTACAGACAGATATCTCAGGTGTTCAGGCGGATATCTCAGGTGTCCAGGTGTTCAGGTGTAAAGATGAATATCTCAGGTGTTCAGGTCTTCAGGTGTAAAGATTAATATCTCAGGTGTTCAGGTGTATATCTAAGTTGTTCAGGCGGATATCTCAGGTGTTCAGGCAAATATGTCAGGTGTTCATGTGTATACCTCAGGTGTTCAGTCAGATATCTCAGGTGTTCAGGCAGATATCGCAGGTGTGCAGGTGTGCAGGTGGGTATCTCAGATATAAATTTAGGGATTTGAAGTGTAGATATAGTCACCTTTGAATTAGTAACCTTTCACCTCTGAAAGTGAAGGGGGTGAATGAAATGTTATGTTTTCTTATCTTAACTGACTGTGAGTCTGATTGTGATGGTCATCATGACTTTGATTGTGACTACCTGTTGATTGTGACTGTGATTGACAGCGATTGTGATTGACAGCGATAGTGATTGACAGCGATAGTGATTGACAGCGATTGTGTCTCTGATTGACAGCGATTGTGACTGCCTGTTGATTATGACTGTTATCATTTTCCAGGTGAAGTCTGCAGGGGCACGAGCAGGCTTGAAGAAGCGTCGTCGGTCGGAGCAGAAGGTGACGCGGATGGTGGTGGTGATCGTGGTGGTGTTTGTCCTCTGCTGGCTGCCGTTCTTCATCCTCAACGTTGTGAACCTGGTCTTCATCCTGCCCGAGAACAGCCTGATGGCCGGGGTCTACTTCTTCGTCGTCACGCTCACCTACGTCAACAGCTGTGCCAACCCGCTGCTCTACGGCTTCCTCTCGGAGAACTTCCGGCAGAGCTTCCAGAAGGTTCTGTGCCTCCATAAAGCCAGCAGGGCCGTCGCCAATGGAAATGTGGGCTCTCCCAGACCGGCGGGAAAGAACCGGGCAACCGAAGGATTCCTCACACGGAACCAGCCCATCTCCGACGGACATGCACAGAACGTCCAGGTGAGAACTTACATTAACATTTATTAATTTAGCAGACCCTTTTATCCAAAGCGAATTACAAGGATGTATGCACATTTACATTTACACTGATGACACACAGCACATCAGGAGCAATTAGGGGTTCAGTGTCTTGCTGAAGGACGCTTCGACAGGGAATCAAGCTAGCAACCTTCTGATTACTTCACAACTTCTCTACCTCCTGTACCACTGTCGCCGCAACTTGAGCTCTGAGCCGGCTCAGGGAACTCCCAGTGTGGAGGTTCTAGACAGGTGAGGTTCTAGTCAGGTGAGGTTCTAGACAGGTGAGGTTGTAGTCAGGTGAGGTTGTAGTCAGGTGAGGTTCTAGACAGGTGAGGTTCTAGAGAGGTAAGGTTCTAGTCAGGTGAGGTTCTAGTCAGGTGAGGTTCTAGTCAGGTGAGGTTCTAGACAGGTGAGGTTCTAGAGAGGTGAGGTTCTAGACAGGTGAGGTTATAGTCAGGTGAGGTTCTAGACAGGTGAGGTTCTAGAGAGGTGAGGTTCTAGTCAGGTGAGGTTCTAGTCAGGTGAGGTTCTAGACAGGTGAGGTTCTAGAGAGGTGAGGTTCTAGACAGGTGAGGTTCTAGTCAGGTGAGGTTCTAGTCAGGTAACATGTTCTCCATGCAGGTGAGTTCTCTGAGTTTCTCTCAGAAATGTCACATCTGAGACACATGCAGAGAAGCATAAATCTGAAAGAGTTTCCCCAGAAGAGAGGTGTTCCCCTTCAGAGAGATGACCCAGTTCATCAGATCAGAACTTGGGTAACCCAGAAGAGAGATGACCAGAGAGATGACCCAGTTCATCAGATCAGAACTTGGGTAACCCCCGTGGTTATGAAGCCTCCATGCTGTCTGTCGTCATGACGTCAGTCAGGTGTTTTGGTAACAGTGCCTCTGTCTCTACCCCTATGACCGGGCCGTCGGCAAGGAAACAGTGTCGTCACCATGACGATTTACCTGTCAAAAACACACATACACACAAGCATGTAAATATGCTAGATGGCTTTAATCTGGCCCTGTTCTGGCTCTGATCTGGCCCTGTTCTGGCTCTGATCTGGCTCTGTTCTGGCTCTGTTCTGGCTCTGATCTGGCTCTGTTCTGGCTCTGATCTGGCCCTGTTCTGGCTCTAGTCTGGCCCTGATCTGGCTCTGATCTGGCTCTGATCTGGCTCTGATCTGGCCCTGTTCTGGCTCTAGTCTGGCCCTGATCTGGCCCTGTTCTGGCTCTAGTCTGGCCCTGATCTGGCCCTTATCTGGCTCAGATGCACCCTGTGCTGTGAGTGTAAATGGCCGTGTTGTCTGTGGCCTTAAAAGGGCCTAATGGAACTCCAGCCTGGACACACACACACTACGATACACTCACACACCACACCAACACTAACACACACACTCCAAATGCTACAATACTCCACACGATAAACACATACACACACACATCAAACACACATCACACGCACACACACTACGATAAACACACACACACACACACATCACACACACACACACACTATGATAAAAACACACCACACACACACACACACACACACACTCCTCACGCTACGATACACCACATGATAAACACAGCCACTCCCACAGGAGGGACTGCCTGAGTCATCCGGAGACAGTCTGAAACTTTAGACACACACTTCCAGATAGCACACTCATGCACACAGACACATACACACACACACACACACACACACACACACACACACACACACTTCCAGATAGCACACTCATGCACACAGACACACAGATAGCAGTGGCTCTGCTGTCACACACACAGACACACACACACACACACACACACACACACACACACACACTCACACTCACACTCACACTCACACTCACGCACGCACGCACGCACGCACGCACGCACGCACGCACGCACGCACGCGCGCACACACACTTCAAGATAGTAGTGGTCCGGCTGTGCTGATAGCTGAGTCTCACTATGTGAGTCAGCGTCAGCTCTCCTCAGATTACTGACTCAATACTCCTCAACACACACATACTCCTATAGAAGCCCTTTATCCTATGAGAGAAGATCTTTATCCAATAGGAGAGAAGCTCTTTATCCAATAGGAGAGAAGCCCTTTATCCTATGAGAGAAGCTCTTTATCCAATAGAGGCTCTTTATCCAATAGGAGAGAAGCTCTTTATCCAATAGAAGCTCTTTAACCAATAGGAGAGAAGCTCTTTATCCAATAGGAGAAGCTCTTTATCCAATAGGAGAGAAGCTCTTTATCCAATAGGGGAATCTCCTTATCCAATAGGAGAGAAGCTCTTTAACCGATAGGAGAGAAGTTCTTTATCCAATAGGAGAAGCTCTTTATCCAATAGGAGAAAAGCTCTTTATCCAATAGGAGTGAAGCTCTTTATCCTATAGGAGAGTGTGTGCTTTATCTCTGCACACACACCCCCCCCTCCCCCAACGCACACACACACACACACACACACACACACACACACACACACACACACACACACACACACACACACACACACTCACACTCACACAAACACACTGTGATGATCACTGCACGAAAACCAAGATTATCGGCCCGTACACGCTGTGATACAGCCGCGAATGCTCACCATTCCTGGTTGCTCGCGGACATTCCCCCAAAATATCCGTCTGCCGCATACGAACGGAAAATCCCGGAAACAGAACGGCGAGGGGAGGGGGGGCGATGTGTTTAGCATTCTCACCTCCCGCTGACAGAGGTTTGAAATGCTCTTATTAGCATATTGACTGTCAGCAGTCTAGCCACACACACCCTGCTGCAGCCATTGGTTGAAAACGACAAGGAATTGAATTAAAACGTCTTGTGATGAGACGGAATGAGATTCTGTCTATTGGTCAGTTTTCAACTGACAAAACGTATCCCCTCCCATTTACAGCTATTGCCCCATAAAAACGAAATTAAAATGTACTCGATAATAATTTAATTAATATTCTGTCTTCAGGGTTTTGCTCCGGGGTTATCACATTTCTTGATTTGCCTTCCGTTTTCAGAGTTCTGTCTTTAGGGTTTTGATTTCGTGGTTATCACGATTCTTGCTTTGCCTTTCATTTTCAGAGTTCGAGGTTTGCAATGTACTTCCGAGGCTGTTCCACTCATATTCCGGAGTTGCCTCTTTGTAATGTTCTTCGAGATTCACTTTTGGCATGTTATTATACAGAGTCGGGCTTACTCTGATATTGAGATAGTCATTTCGCAACTTGGGACATGTTTGCCACTCGTGAAAATCTAACCTGTGTCTTTTCAGGTAGATTTTGAAATCTTACGCGAACTCCGTGAGCTTCAAACCTGCGCTCTTCTGGTTAATCTTACTTTGTACCTAATGGTGCTGTGTCTAACCGTTAGCCACGTTGCTGGTAAAGTTTAGCTTGTCGGAGCGACCAATTCACTGGTTTATCATTACTCCCTCCTCTGGGGTATTTCTCTTCTGTTACTTGAATTGGGAATTGTTTAGTGGGCTTAGGTGAAGTTTTAATTAGCCTATGTTCACTTAAAGGCGCCCGAGGCAACATTAGAAACTTTAGACTCGAATAATAAACGTTCAATTTCTAGTCTTTTTTACACGTAGTAAGTTTTAATAACACCATAACATTACATATCGACATTCAAGGAGCAAAGATGAGACGTCGTTGTGTGGTGAGAACTGATAAAAAAAATCGCCTGCCTTCTGTTTTCCACGGTAGATTGCAGGTTATGTAATGGTTTAGAATGGGTGGGATGGGGCTTTCACACCAATGTGGGCTTCTACGGCAAAACACAGGGTCGAAGACTGTCGTAAATCCCACATTTCATGCAGTGGATGGTACTGATGTATTCACACACACACACACTCACACACACACACGTACGCACGCATGCACGCACGCACGCACGCACGCACGCACGCACGCACCCACACACACACACACACACACAGTGAGAGAGGTGTCTTCCTGTACTGATGCTGCACCTGTTTTCTTCATCTTCTGCAGGGGGTTCTTCTGGAGGTGTGTGAGAACTCCAAACGAGAGCTCCTCTCCACAGACCAACACACCATCCACCAATCAGAAGCTGGGCCACAGATCATCAGCCAATCAACAATCTGATCTACAGGCCGTCCACCAATCAGAAGCTGGACCACAGATCATCAGCCAATCAACAATCTGATCTACAGGCCGTCCACCAATCAGCAGCTGTTGGTCTGCGGGAGGGCAATCCTCCAGGACAAGATGGCTGCTCTGAACATTCACTGTCTCAGTAGAGTACTTGGGCTGGTGAAGTGAAGCTATTTCTCACTGCGTTGACAGGAGAGATATTATAATGGTCACTATATATATATACTTATATACTATATATATTATGATGGTCACTATAAATATACCCTAACCCTTTATATAAATATATACTGAATATATATAACTTAGAGAAATTATAATGGTCACAATATATATACCCTTACCCTTTATACATATATATATACTGAATATATATAACTTCAATATTTTATAATGGTCACAATATATATACCCTTACCCTTTATATATATATATATATATATATACTGAATATATATAACTTCAATATTTTATAATGGTCACTATATATACCCTACCCTTATATATATATATATATATATATATATACGACTGAAAAGTCCTACCCACATATTCTGATTTGAACATTGAAAGAATTAATCTCTCGGAACCGCATGGGATAAGAACACAGCAGGCTGTGTGTGTGTGTGTGTGTGTGTGTGTGTGTGTGTGTGTGTATGTGTATGTGTGTGAGGAATTTCATCAACATGCGCTGAGGTGAACCCAGGTGTGTGTGTGTGTGTGTGTGTGTGTGTGTGTGTGTGTGTGTGTGTGTGTGTGTGTGTGTGTGTGTGTGTGTGTGTGTGTGTGTGTGTGTGTGTGTGTATGTGTATGTGTATGTGTATGTGTGTGAGGAATTTCATCAACATGCGCTGAGGTGAACCCAGGTGTGTGTGTGTGTGTGTGTGCAGAGTTTCATTAACATGCTGAGATGCTGAGATGACCCAGGTGTGTGTGTGTATGTGTGGGTATGAGGTGACCCAGGTGACCCAGGTGCTGTGTGCCATAGATTATTTCTCGCCCACTCCTTCTCTTGGCAGGTCAGTCCATCAACAAACAAACAACAAATTACCTTCTAAAGTCTCTCTCACACACTCTCTCACACACACACACACACCCACCCACCCACCCACACACACACACACACACACACACACACACACACACACACACACACACACACACACACACACACACACACACACACACACACACATATATATACACACACACACACATAGTATCACAGTTTTTGGGGCATGAAAAATGGTACAGTTTTTTCATATTTCAGAAAAAGAAAAAATAATAATCTGCTTTATGTTTCATGGACGGGAACATTGTAATGTGCTCCATCAGGTGACTATGCTGTACATCTGTGTGTGTGTGTGTGTGTGTGTGTGTGTGTGTGTGTGTGTGTGTGTGTGTGTGTGTGTGTGTAACGTGTGTGTAACGTGCTTCATCAGGTGACCAGGCTGTACATCTGTGTGTGTGTGTGTGTGTGTGTGTAACGTGCTTCATCAAGTGACTAGGCTGTTCATCTGTGTGTGTGTTTGTGTGTGTGTGTGTGTGTGTGTGGTGTGTGAGTGTGTACATATGTATTACATTTGCTCTGATGTAAAGGCTACAACACTTTTGGAAAAAACTAATATTTATGTTGTTACTGTATATCTGTGTGTTGTTTTAGTTTTGAGTTAAAACATTATACAGTTACAATATTTTACAAAAGGAGAAAGCGTACAGTAACACTGGAGATGAAAAGGCATACTGGTGTTTTCCCATTTCATAATAGTGTGTTCCATTGAGCACATCAGTGTTCAATCAATGCTTAGAATGTCTACTCACAGGCACGTGCATAGATAGACCCCAAGTGGTGCTCAAGCACCTGCCCTTTTGCCCTGGATGAGAAAAGTGCCC
>NC_137922.1:57507903-57510403 GCF_963457725.1 Sprattus sprattus | reverse complement strand
CAATTTACTATACTCAAAAAATCATGTCCCTAGTTTTCATGTCACTACCGAAACACAAGAGTTTTAGTCCATTGGCTGAGCCTGTGTTTTAGCCACGACTCTGCTTTTTTGACCATGCAGTGACACTGCATCTCTGTCCCTCATGGTTGAATGGTAAGTAGCTAAATCCCATAGTTTTTATATAAATGTGTTCCAAAGTCTGAAAATCGACGTGTAACCTTAAGAATTGTCACTACCGAAACGCATGTTTTCTTCAATTAAGTAAACCTTTTGGGGTTTCATGGAAAATCTTATGTTTGTATGTGTGTTCACCTTTTCAAAGATGTGTTTGCAAGCCGTGTGCTTGCTAGAATTCTTTATTTATGCTTAAAGTTAGCTAGAATTGTCACTACCGAAACAGTCACTACCGAAACATATGGTAGTGACCTGATGATTTCGGTAGTGACAAAATGAAATGGTAAGTAGTTAAATCCCATAATTTTTAAATAAATGTGTTGTGTGGACTAAAGAGCGGCCCAGAGCACCTTTTGGAAGATTTTGGGAGAGAAATGAACATCCATCCAACAGTGCAGTCACTACCGAAACACTGGATGTCACTACCGAAACAGTGCAGCACTACCGAAAAACAGGATGTTTTGTAAAAAATTAAGTATATTGAGTAATCAACTAAAATGTTATGATACTGATTGGATTAATGTATGTTCAATGTCATCAATCAAGAACTCTGGAATCAATATGATCAGTATTTTGCATTTTACAAAGAAATATTGCACTTAGATTTTGATGAATTCTATAAATTGAACTTGAAAATTTGGTAAATAATTCATTTTTATGGATTTCATTGTAAAAACCTTCAAGAAATATTTGTAAAAATACCCTTCAGAGAAAGGAAGAAAACACAATCTGAACAGGTCAATAATAATACTTTTTTACTATAGTAAATGTGATGTTTCGGTAGTGACAATTTTTGGAAGAGGAAAAACGTTCCAACACATTCTGAAAATACAATATAAAAATTGACTGTTCTTTTGCTAGATATGTGTACTTTAGATATGGTACAATATACATACGGACAAAGTTTTGGGAATAAAACATAAAAAAAATCCAAATATTTCCGACCTGACTTTGCACCAATTCGGTAGAATGGCCCATATATATACTGTATATATAAATATTTAACTTTGATCTTCATCGTGATAAGGCGTGATGTTAAGGGGTTTGGTTGCCTATATCTATGCAGAGTTTTATTTTCTATCTTATGTTATACATTTTATGTATTCTAGTTTTTTTTTTATGCCCTCTATCCTGGTCTTTGTGGTTTGTGTTTATTTGATGTCATTTCTTTTGTTCGCATGTTTTTTTTTAGCTGCATTGCTTTGCATGATAAAAAGTTATAAAGTGTATTAGTATTATTATTATTATATAGATAGGCTATATGTGAATGCTATATGCTACACGCTAAATGGAAAGTAATGCACATTTTAATATTTGACTACGTCATCCGGCCTGCCAGGACAGCGACACACAAGCAAAGTTGTTCCTTTAGAGGTTGCCAAGACAACATGCAAACAAGCAGTCAAAATGCAATTACAACAACCAAACAAGTCAACATGCAAATACTACTTATGAGGCATGGTGTGTGTGTGTTTGTATGTGTGTGTGAGTGTGTGTTTGTGTGTGTGTGTGTGTGTGTGTGTGTGTGTGTGTGTTTGTGTGTGTGTGTGTGTGTGAGTGCAAATAATACTTATTTACTGTGTGATGATAGCCATGGTGTGTGTGTGGGTGTGTGTGTGTGTGTGTGTGTGTGTGTGTGTATGTGTGTGGGGGTGTCTGAATGCAAATACTACTTACTTACTCTGTGTGATGGTCGATGGCCATTTCAAGTATGTTTTGTAATGTAACTTCATGTTCTGTTCTTCTGTACAGAAAGAGGATCAATTCTACTGCAGGTTTCACTGAACCGCAACCTCACCTTTAACAGGTACACACACACACACACACACACACACACACACACACTCACACCCACACACAGCCCTACTTCTGAACCCCCCCCCCCCCCCTACACACACACACACACACACACACACACACACATACACATACACACACACACAGCCCTACTTCTGCAACCCAGCACACACACACACACACACACACACACACACACACACACACACACACACACACACACACACGCATAGCCCTACCTCTGCAACCCACTCCACACACACACACACCAAAGCTGTGTGTTTGTGTGTGTGTGTATGTGAGTGTGTTTGTGTGTGTTGGGTGCCTGCTCCTGTATACAGCTGTAATGGCAGTTTCCCCTCCTGAAAAGTAACAGATAGAATTAGATCTGATTACAATTCATATTAAAATAATAACTAATTGGAATCTTTAATCTTCTTTATTTAGTCCCCACTCTGACCAGATTGTGTGTGTAATAATCTCAGTCCAGAGGCTTGAGATATGTGTGTGTGTGTGTGTGTGTGTGTGT
>NC_137922.1:57500403-57502903 GCF_963457725.1 Sprattus sprattus | reverse complement strand
GGCCAACACATCAATGCGTCTTTATTCCGGAAGATCTCCCGGGTGACATCACCTCTTTTAAGGGGCCGGCTCCTATCGCGCACCCAATAAGGAGAGAACGGCAATTAAGCCTTCTGCTGGGCTGTCTGTAAAACACGGAAAACATGCAAGAGCAGTATACCTAGAATCACAGAAGTCACAGAATATATTCAGGGACGTAACAGCCGTACACATTATTCAACAATACAGTTATAAGTGGATAAACATACGACAACAGTCAATGTTCGACTGTGGTGTTTGCAATAAATTACTTGAGAAGGTCTTGTACATTAATTATTCCTTGTCGGCTGAATCGGTAGCGTTCATACAAGAACTCATCATGATGGAATAATGGATCTTGGCGATCGCAAAGAACTCTCTCCCTACACTAATCTAACTATCTTATATGACTCCTTGGTCAATGGGATCCCTCCTTTTTCTTGGGGAGTGGCAAGCTTATCCAGCTTCAATTTTGTTAGCCTGTGCTGTAGCAGGTTAGTGCTAATTGATATGCTACTATGATTTATTGAAAGGAGGCGATTTATCGAAAGTCGCTTCCACAAACCAAAAAGAGGGGCGTTTTTTATCTTAGCATGAAAATTGGCTCGCCAACCCGCTTAAAGAGCTACAACGGATAGGGCCAAGATCAGGGGCGTAGCCAGGACATTATTTCTGGGGGGGCCAGCTCTGGCCAGTCTTTTATTTGGGGTGGCACTTGATTGTCAAAACTACTTTTTTTAAACTCACACATGCTGCGAATATGGGGCTTGAAGCGTAAGTGACAAATGACAATATAAGACGACTTGATAAAAAAAATGCTAATGCATTTATTTCAGCTTTATGCCGTTTATGTTTCAGGAGGGTTTTTTGTATTATTTTTTAGCCGTGCTGTGAGGTTGGGGGGGCCGGCAGGGTGGCATTTCTCTGACCAATGGTGGCCGTGGCCCCCCCTGGCCACCATGTGGCTATGCCCCTGGCTCAGATCAGGATCCATATACACAACTAAAGAACCACAACAGATCACGATCCATATACACAACTATGGAACCACAACAGATCACGATCCATATACACATCTAAGTGTAGCAAGACAGATTTAAGCTGACTCACCCACTTTTTCTGCTCTATTTTAGTAAGCGGACGCATAGTCGCCGCTACGTGTCGTCCTGCGTTCCGTGCCTTTTAGCTAGCTAGCTACTCACCCACTTTTTATGCTCTATTTTAGCTAACGGACGCATAGTCGCCGCTATGTGTCGTCCTGCGTTCCGTGCCTTTTAGCTAGCTAGCTACTCACCCACTTTTTATGCTCTATTTTAGCTAGCGGACGCATAGTCGCCGCTACGTGTCGTCCTCGTTCCGTGCCTTTTAGCTAGCTAGCTACTCACCCACTTTGTATGCTCTATTTTAGCTAGCGGACGCATAGTCACCGCTACGTGTCGTCCTGCGTTCCGTGCGTTTTGGATGTTCGGTAGGTTTCCTGCTGTTCCCTTTTATATTGTCTTACTGGCGTTGTGTGGCGGTAACGTTCCATCCCTCCCATAGGAATTGGCTTGGGGGTGTTTGACGCCGCTGCTGTTTTGCTGGAAGTGTATTTTGCTGTAAGCGTGTTTTCCTCAGAGTTGCTGTTCGTTTGACCTCACGTCTCACATCTCATCCTCCTTGCAAGCAGCTGCTTTCCGGAAGAGCTGCTGCTGCTGCATGCATGTCTCTGTGTGAGTGTGTGTGTGCTCGTTTTGATTCTGGTTGTCTGTTGTTCAATGTTCTGTTGGCTGTCCTAGGTGCCCAAGGCTAGTAGTCCATCCTAACCTCCCCTAGTGGTGTTAGTATCTCCATTGTGTGGGTGCTTTTAGCCCATTGTGATGTGTGTGTTTACCTTTCACTAAGTTTGTGTGTGTGTGCATATGGTGTGAGCAATGCACTTTTGCTGTGACCTCCTGGAGGTAATACCCTGCTACTTAGATACCCCTGCCTGACTGGTAAGCCTCAGTCCAGTTCTGTGTTGTGTGAATTAAAGTCAAAGTCAAAGTCAAATGTGTTTATTATTGCATGTACCAAATTGCTTCGGATCACGGTCCATATACACAACTAAAGAACCACAACAGATCAGGATCCATATACACAACTAAAGAACCACAACAGATCAGGATCCATATACACAACTAAAGAACCACAACAGATCAGGATCCATATACACAACTAAAGAACCACAACAGATCAGGATCCATATACACAACTAAAGAACCACAACAGATCAGGATCCATATACACAACTAAAGAACCACAACAGATCAGGATCCATATACACAACTAAAGAACCACAACAGATCAGGGTCCATATACACAACCAAAGAACCACAACAGATCAGGATCCATATACACAACTAAAGAACCACAACAGATCAGGATCCATATACACAACTAAAGAACCACAACAGATCAGGGTCCATATACACAACCAAAGAACCACAACAATAGCCAGTCT
>NC_137922.1:57490403-57495403 GCF_963457725.1 Sprattus sprattus | reverse complement strand
ATAGCCTATTTGGCTTCGGGGAAAACGCAAATGACGACACTGGGAATCATCAGTCAGCCGTTTAATTCATCAAACTATCAACGCACTGTAGACCCCACATCATCCAACAGTTTATCCAGTTGCTTTTGGACAATCGCCTACACAATATCAAAGTAAATTCCATGGCGATCGCAGGAATGTCCAGTGACGGGACACACATTACAATAATTCGTCCACCGTGGCCTGGATGTACCGATGACTCGTGCATTTCAACGGAGAGCGGTCGCAGGTTTTTGAGAACTTACCAGCTGGATGCCGCTGGGGTGACAGTGGCTATTGGTCCTGGGACCAGTAAGCTTTCGCCTAGGCTACGGTTCACGTTCGTTTCGCTTTGATCAATTAAGATTGGAGGGCTTGAAGGGCCGTATGTGCTGATATTTGAAGTGGTCAAGGGCTGGAAATATAATAGCCTAACAGTTTGCTGGGTGCTTTAATTATTACTGCCTTGATTACATGCAATTGCCATATTATATATTGATCGCTTTCTAATTATCTTATCGTGCAAAGTGTCATTCCCGTTGGATGCACAAACTTGTCATCATGCGTGTGCATTCTGCTAACTGCACTGTCCATAACTATTTAATATGACTTAATTTGAAGCCTAGGTTATTCTCTTATTTTCAGTTGATATAGTGGGATTGTTAGAGGGACGTCACAAATGAGTTTTTAATGAGAGAGCCTGTCAACAACCAATCACCGTCCTCACCCCTTCTAAACTCGTGCATGAGAATCAACGTCATCCATAGCAACGGAGTTTTTATCTTAAGCTTAGGAGTTGGTATTATCCTTAGTATGAGTAGGTCTCAGAGCCGTTGTGAATCACTTTTAAGAAATTACACCTACGTAAAAGGTTTTAGCGCGAGTTAGGAGCACTCCTAGTGGTAAGATAAAAGGCTTTGTGAATACGGCCCCAAATGTTTACCCCAGCCCAATGAGAAGCAATATAATTATATAAAATCAAGACAATCAATATAATCAAGATATGAGTGGACAAAAATCAACACATTTACGAATGAAGCAAGGTTTTTTATTGATTTGAAATTCATTGAATTATATTTGAAATCAGGTCAGTTCTTTGTAGGCAGCAGTTGGGGTGGGTGCTCAGACCTGTTTTTCCTTATCGTTCCCGACACGGTCAGCTCCTGTCCCAGCTTGTACGACGTAAAATAATTGTCGCATGTGATGTTGTGTCCACTGAGTCCCTGAGCCATGTCCAGGACAACTCTCATTCCTTGCTTTTTTCTCAGGGCGTCCTCATCAGGTTACCCTATCTAGATTTGTAAGTTCCAAGCATATGAGGAAGTCGCATTAAAGGCAGCCCAGATCTTTATTCCATATTTTTTTAGACGGTATATACTGTCTAAAGGGGCAGAGGCCCCTAAATGGCATCAGCTGCAGGGGCAGAAACACGGTACTCTAACTTACATTCACACTCTCACACACTCACTCACACACACTCACACACACACATATGTGTGCGCGCACACACACACACACACACACGCACGCACACACACACACACACACACACACGCACTTACAGCAGGCCAACTCACATACACACACACACAACACTCATACACACACACACACACACACACACACACACACAGCAGGCCCATATAGGAGGATGACAGACTGAAGGTACACAGGACCTACCATTTCCACACTTTTATTTACTCCGGGTCGGTCCATTGGACCTGGGCACCCTGTATGTAATACAAATGTGTGTGTGTGTGTGTGTGGGGGGGGGGGATTTACAGTGTGCGGTCAATATGTTATGATATATGTTCTCCAAGACACCATACATACAAGGGTTAAATAAACAATCAGCTAACACTGTATGAAGTACTTCAGGGATATTTAAATAGCTAACACTGTATGAAGTACTTCAGGGATATTTAAATAGCTAACACTGTATGAAGTACTTCAGGGATATTTAAATAGCTAACACTGTATGAAGTACTTAATAGTGTTTAAACAATCAGCTAACACTGTATGAAGTATTTCAGGGCTATTTAAACAATCAGCTTACACCGTATGAAGTATTTCAGGGGTATTTCAGAGCATCTGTAGAAAGTCTATAGGGGACCATCCAAATAAAGTGTGATCACCTCTTCTCATAAGCAGCTTTCAGTGAAGCATAGAGGGGTATAGTTAGCACGTTTATTCTACAAGGTTCTATGATGTTATTTTATAGTTAACCCTATTGTTCTTCAAGGTTCTATTAAGTTATATGATGTTCTTATAGTTAACCCTATTATTCTATGTGGTTCTATGAAGTTCTCTGAGGACATTCTGCTATTATCCCTTAACAAATGTACACATAGCATATAGGGGTATAGTTAGCCTTGGTTACCAACACACTCCACCTGTGTGTGTGTGTGTGTGTGTGTGTATCTGTGGGTCTGTGTGTGTGTGTGTGTGTGTGTGTGTGTTACCAACACACTCCACCTGCTGGATATAGGATCCTTCATGTCATAGACATCTATAAGTGTGTGTGTGTGTGTGTGTCATGGGCTGTCTAAACCCAAATTAACTCTCTCTCATGTCATAGGCTATGAGTGCGTGTGTGTGTGTGTGTCATAGGCTACCTAACCCCAAACTAACTCTCTCGTGTCATAGGCTATTAGTGTGTGTGTTTGAATGCTGAGATCAAAAACTCTTTCTCTGACCAAGAATGTGTAAGTGTGTGATTAGGAGTGTGTGACGGTGTGTTTGTAAGAGTGTGTGAGGGTGTGATTAAGGGTGTGTGTGTTAGAGTGTGTGACAGTGTCTGAGGATGTGTGTGTAAGAGTGAGTGACAGTGTGTTATTAGGAGTGTGTGAGGGTGTGTGTGTGTAAGAGTGTGTGACAGTGTGTGATTAGAAGTGTGTGAGGATGTGTGTGTTAGAGTGAGTGACAGTGTGTGAGGGTATGTGTGTAAAAGTGTGTGAGGGTGTGTGTGTAAGAGTGTGTGACAGTGTGATATTAGGAGTGTATGAGGGTGTGTGTGAAAGAGTATGTGACAGTGTGTGATTAGAAGTGTGTGAGGATGTGTGTGTTAGAGTGAATGACAGTGTGTGAGGGTGTATGTGGGTGTGTGCGACAGTCTGTTATTAGAAGTGTGTGAGGGAGTGTGTGTAAGAGTGTGTGATGGTGTGCAGTGCTTAAAGTGTGTGAGGATGTGTGTGTTAGAGTGAGTGACAGTGTGTGAGGGTGTATGTGGGTGTGTGTGACAGTGTGTAATTACAAGTGTGTGAGGGTGTGTGTGGGTGTGTGTGACAGTGTGTAATTACAAGTGTGTGAGGGTGTGTGTGTAAGAGTGTGTGATGGTGTGCTGTGCTTAAAGTGTGTGAGGGTGTGTGTGTAAGAGTGTGTAAGAGTGTGCTGTGCTTAAAGTGTGGGCTGGACTGATGGAGAGACTCAAAGGGGAATAAAGAACGAATGAAGACAGGGGCTATGAGAAAGCAGGGGGCCATTAGAGAGAGAGAGAGAGGGGGGGAGGGGGGGGCACAGAGAAAGAGGGAGGGAGGGAGAGAGGGACAGAGAGGGAGTGAGAGAGGGAGTGAGACAGAGAGCGAGAAAGACAGAGGGACAGAGAGAGAGGGACAAAGAGAGAGGGAGGTAAACAGAGAGAGAGAGAGGGAGAGAAACTCAGAGAGAGAGAGAGAGAGAGAGAGAGTGGGAGAGAGTGGGAAACTGAGAGAGAGAGAGGGAGAGATCTGAGAGAGAGAGAGGTGATGGGACAATGAGAAAGCAGGGAGCCGTTAGAGAGACCACAGAGAGAGAGGGAGAGAACTGAGAGAGAGAACTGAGAGAGTGGGAAACCAATAACCAAGGAGAGGGGGATAAAAGGGACAAGAGAAGGAAGGAGAGAAGGGGAAAACAGGAAGAGAGGGAGGAAGAGAAAGAAAGAAAGAGAGAGAACTATAGGGCTGATAACGCTCATTGGCTTTCTGCGTCCTGCGGTGCTGTCGGCCATCTTAATTAATCACTGCAAAAGAACCAATAGAGGGAGAGAGAGAGAGAGGGAGAGAGAGGGAAGGAAAGAAAAAGAGATAGAAGGAGAGAGGGAGGGAGAGAGGGAGAGAGGGAGGGAGAGAGAGAGGGAGAGGGGGAGGGAGAGAGGGAAAGAGGGAGGGAGGGAGAGGGGGAGAGAGAGAGGGAGAGGGGGAGAGAGGGAGAGGGGGAGAGAGGAAAGCGAGTGAAGGAGATGATGAAGTGAGGAGAGAGAGAAAGTGAGGGAGGCAGGGAGGGGGTATGATGGAGAGAGCAGCTCACCTGACTGTTAAACACTGAACTCACTGAACCCTTCACACACACTTGCACACACTCACACACACTCACACACACACAGAACACAGAGGAAAAGGCCAACCAGCCTGAGAGGACTGTGACACACACACACACACACAAAACAACACAGGATGACAAAACGATGAAGATGATGATGGTGGTGGTGATGATGGTGATAATGCTGTTGATGATGATTATGGTGATCATGGCGATGATGATCATGACAATGGTGTAAGGGAAAGGATTATATAACACTGTGTGTGTGTGTGTGTGTGTGTGTGTGTGTGCATTGGAAAGTAAACCCATGTGTGACTTGACCACGTGTCTCACACCATTTAGAGGGATGGGGAGAAAGATGTGTGTGTGGTCACGTGTGTGAGTGTGCACGCACATCCATGTGTGTGTGTGTGTGTGTGTGTGTATCAGTGGCGGCGCCAGGGGGGGGCTAGGGGGTGCTAGAGCACCCCCTAGATTGGCCATAGCACCCCCATAGCACCCCCAAGAAAATAATGGTTTATTTAGGCCTATTATTGTTATTTAATTTCATTCTGAGTTCTTAATAAAATGTATTGTGTGATAATAATATTTTAATCACAAAAGAAAATAACAGATTGAAATAAACAGATTGTTCACGTAGCACGACACAGACACGTTGCGCGTGAACGTGATTGTTCAATGAGTAG
>NC_137922.1:57447903-57455403 GCF_963457725.1 Sprattus sprattus | reverse complement strand
AGAACGCGCGTTCAATTTAAGAATCCTCCTGAGAACACTTTGGCTGTGTAAGAACCCATTTTAAGGCCTTCATGAATCAGACGGAGATCTTTTCTGACGTTGGTCTTCCTATGCCCGTAAGAAAACATTTCAGAATACACTTCAGAAAATTTTCGAAAAAGTGTTTCTGAATTTATTTATTTATTTATTTTTGAGAGCGACAGGGAATATCTCCGAGATCAACGGGTTGGCAACCACTGCTTTACACACTCTCCCCCTCTCTCTCCCTCTCCCTCCCACTCTCTGTCTCACCTTCTTTCAGTCACTCTGTCTCTCTCCCTCTCTCTCCCTCACCCTCTCTCTCTCTCACTCTTCCTCTCCCTCTCTCAATCCTTGTCTCACCCTATCTCTCATGCACACTCTTTCACACACCAATAAACACATAACCACTCACAAACAAATAAAACACACACACCAACACGAAGAAGGCTATTGCGGCCTAAGCACACACACACACACACACACACACACACACACACTCTTTCTGACCAGTAGGCTAGACAGGACTGTTAGATACGTAAATAATTAGCACAAATATAAACAAGAAGGCAAAAACAAATTAAAACATGTTTACTTAAATATATTAATATATCTACATTTATACTCTTGAATGTAATTGTGCACTGAAAAAGAGGTCTGATGGAAGTCTATCCATGGAAGTGTGGTCGGGTGTGTGTTAATACATGATGATCCGGTGTGTGTTAGTACATGATCCGGTGTGTATTAGGTCATGGTCCGGTGTGTGTGTTAGAACATGATGCGGTGTGTGTGTGTTAGAACATGATCCTGTGTGTGTTAGAACATGATCCTGTGTGTGTTAGTACATGATCCGGTGTGTGTGTGTTAGTACATGATCCGGTGTGTGTTTGTTATAACATGGTGTGTAGGAAATTCAGTCAACACTGCTTCCCATCCTGGTACCTCAACAAGAGCTAACTTTAGTGGATAACAACCACTCTCTTCACACACACACACACACACACACACACACACACACACACACACACACACACACACACGCACACACATACAGTCACTATGTGAAATTGGACTGGCAGCTTCTGAAAAATCTCAGCAAAAATGAACTATCGTAAAATAGTGCAAAAGTGAATCTACAGTATATATCTGTGTGCTTGCCTGCATACCAGTGTCCTTACACACACTCTCTCTCTCTGTGAATGTATCCTTCTCTTTGTAATCGGCAAACAGCATGGGGACTGGTGTGTGTGTGTGTGAGTGTGTGTGAGTGTGTGTGTGTGTGTGTGTGTGTGTGTGTGTGTGTGTGTGTGTGTGTGTGAGAGTGTGTGTGTGAGTGTGTGTGTGTGTGTGTGTGTGTGTGAGAGAGAGAATGCTACGCTACTGTCTTCTATTGGATACATTGTAACCTAATGATGTATTGTACCTGAGAGACATTTACATTATGCTTAATTATAAAGTATTTAAAATGAACGTGTGTTTGTGTTTTTTTTTTTGTGATAATGTGTGTGTGTGTATGTGTGACCAGGTGGCGGCGTTAGCCCAACCACCGTTTTCCCTTCTCTCCCAAGGAGCAACACCCGGCAATAAGGGTCAGAGGCACAGAGGATCCAGTTAAAAACTAATTTATTTGAATGTCCCAGAATAAAAGCAGGGGCAAGGAGTTTCTAATAAGGGCAGTCTTTGTACAGTTGGTTGACCCGGGGCAACGTGGAGCTGAGCTGTTCTGCGTCGCGAGATGGTCTCCCACACTCCCCCACTCGATGGAGGCTGCGTGTCCTCCGGGCTGTGGCAGGGAATTACCGTAGGCTCCCGGGCACTTTGGCTGGCTGCGGCTATGTCTGTCACCACCCCGTGGACCGGGCCTGTAGACAGAAGGGGGGGGGAAGCACACACTGCAACCGTGGAGCACACAATAAGTAAACTAGTCACCACCACACAACACACGTCACAAAAGGCTTGGGTGAGTCACTCGCATCAAGTCCACACGTTTAAGCAGGCCGTTGATCCGGGGGCCCTGGCAGACGGGGCAGCAGTTCCAATGTCGGGCTACGGCATCAAGGAGGCAGCACACGGTAGACAGGCAGGCAACAGCTATGTACCTCAGGGAAATGCTAGAGGGGTAGTGTAGTCGGCAGAGCATCAGCTCAGCTACGGTTAGCACATCCAGTGTAGGTCAAATCACAGTGTAGAGACAGGGCAGTTAGCTCAGCCACGGTTAGCACATCCAGTGTAGGTCAAATCACAGGATAGAGACAGGGCAGATAGCTCAGCTACGGTTAGCACCTCCAGTGTAGGTCAATCACCGTGTAGAGACAGGGCAGTTAGCTTAGCTACTGATAGCACATCCAGTGTAGGCTAATCACAGGATAGAGACAGGGGAGATAGCTTAGCTACTGTTAGCACACCCAGTGTAGGCTAATAACAGGGTAGAGACAAGGCAGTTAGCTTTAGCTACGGTTATCACATCCGGCATGGGCTAGTCACAGTCTAGACACAGGGCAGTTAGCTCCGTTTAGGTCAGACAGATTACGTGATGAGGGGGGGACACAGAACTCCAGGCAGCCGCAGTTAATTGCCGTCCGTTAGGCACCATAGCGTGGGGTAGGGGATGGTTACTTAGCTTAGTTCAGCGTCCACGATTATCGCGGCAGTATCCCAGTACTCCAGCCCACGGTCCGATCGTGCACACTCAGTCCACGTCAGTTTAGTCCGGCTTCGGAATGCTCCCGTCAGCTTCCTCGTTTAGGCTTTAAACCCTGTGTTCTGGAGCTCTGCACGCTCTGTGTCCCGTCCCCATCGTGTTCACTGTAAAACTGAGAGATGCAGGTTTAAAAGCAAAGTGTCTCTCCACCGTACACCAATCACAAGCCCCACCTAGTTCCCGCGATACACCTGTACATGGTACACGTTGATTAGTGCCTGGCGCTACGACACGGTGAGTCATTGGGAAATAGTTTCCTGATCGGCTCAGCCCACCGCACACGTGCATTTGTTTACCTGAGTCACCTGGCGACATATGTGTGTGTGTGAAAGAGAGAAAGAGTGTTTGTGTGAATGTCAGTGCACGCCTGCATAATAATAGTCTAACAGGAGTGACGGACAGAAACACTAATGCTAATATGTCTAATAGTCTAAAAAGAGAAGGAAACGAATAATGTCGAATAGTTATACTGACATATCCTGACAATTTCACATTTTTCGTGCCCAAGAAAAAGATCTGCGCAGGGGGAGGGGGCGTGGTGGCGGTGGCTACAAACATGGACTGTAAAATGTTTGGTAACCGTTGGGCCTGTCGTAACTAAGTTACACCACTGTAATAAAGTCTAATAGTCTGACAAGAGATGAGGGACAGAAACGCTAATGCTAAAAATGTCTAACAGGAGATGCTTATGCTAATAGTGTCTAATAGTCTGAAAGGAAATGCTAACAAGCACCAGGCCTGATTAGGACCGGATGCGGCCCTGACCCAGTGTTTCTGTGAACTCTCTCTCCCATTTTCCCTTTATGTGAACACACAATGGAAATTACACCAGCCTGTCGACCCGCATTAGCTACATGCTACATGAGCCTGTCCACCAGCATTAGCTACATGCTACATGAGCCCGTCCACCAGCATTAGCCATATGCTACACCAGCCTATCCAGCAGCATTAGCCACATGCTACATGAGCATGTTCAGCAGCATTAGCTACATGCTACATGAGCCCGTCCACCAGCATTAGCCATATGCTACACCAGCCTATCCAGCAGCATTAGCCACATGCTACATGAGCCTATCCAGCAGCATTAGCTACACGAGCCTGTCCAACAGCATTAGCCACTTGCTACACCATCCAGTCCATCATAATTAGCCATATGCTACATGAGCCTGTCCAGTAGCATTAGCCACATGCTACAATAGCCTATCCAGCAGCATTAGTCACATGCTACAATAGCCTGTCCAGCAGCATTAGCTACATGCTACACCTGTTGAGCAGCATTAACTACATGCTACACCAGCCTGTCCAGCAGCATTAGCCTAATGCTACATGAGCCTATCCAGCAGCATCAGCTACATGAGCCTGTCTAGCAGCATTAGCCACATTCTATATGAGCCTGTCCAGCAGCATTAGCCACATGCTACAATAGCCTATCCAGCAGCATTAGCCACATGCTACATGATACCTGTCCAGCAGCATTAGCCACATACTATATGAGCCTGTCCAGCAGCATTAGCCACATGCTACACCAGCCTATCCAGCAGCATTAGCCTCATGCTACATGAGCCTGTCCAGCAGCATTAGCCACATGCTACATGAGCCTATCCAGCAGCATTAGCCACATACTACATGAGCCTGTCCAGCAGCATTAGCTACATGCTACATGAGCCTGTCCACCAGCATTAGCTGCATGCTTCAACTGGGTCTGTTTTTAGATAAGTGAGGCTGGTAAAGTACAAAACAGTCGCAGATAAAAGTGACATCACTCTCTATCACACACACACAAACATTGAAGAGGGGGAACACCTTTTTAGAGTTTAGAGACTCCAGCAGCAGGGCTGAAGACACCTGGAGTAAAGAGGGTACATGCACACATTTGTGTGTGTGTGAGTCTGTGTGTGTTTGTGTGTGCATTTGCGTTTGCGTGTGGGTGTGTGTGTGGATGTGTGCGTGCGTATGTATGTGAGTCTGAATGTGTGTGTGTGTGTGTGCACGTGGAGGTGTTTTGTGTGAGTCTGTGTGTGAGTGTGTTTGTGCGTGAGACAGAGAAATGTACGGACTCCTGACCTCTGCAATTACTGTGAATGTGGAGCCTTAAAGTCTATAAAGTGTGTGTGAAATGTATAAACTGGAACATCACAGCAACTGGTTTGGTGCAGACCACAAGCCGCTCATCCAAAGGCCTAGTGCGCCCTCTAGTGGTTATGAGCGGTAGTGTTCTGCTTTCAGGGAAGTCAGATGATGATGATGTAGGATGCCGTTGGGCTCGGCCACAGTACCGTGCGAATAGGAAAGCTACATCAGAGAACCAAAACAAGGACCCGCCCCCGCCCAGTTCCCGGACCGACCGGGAGACACAAGCAGCTTCCAGAACCATTCGGTACAGTGCGTGCGTGCGTGCAATCTCTGATCACAGGACGTAAGTAAAGCCGTGGTTCTTGTGTTTTGTGTTTATTGAGATGGAATCAAGCTAAGTCTTGGTAATGCAAGCATTACGTAATACAATTGATTGAGTACGGCCAACCATTGTGAAACAGTTTTGCAGTAAAGCGATTCCGTATAACGGTGCTGTGACATATTTAGCTGTGTCGTCGCTCAGTGTAAGTTAATCCACAGGCGCTGTCCAACATGGTGGTGGCGGCATACGAACGCGACCGTAACGATAAGCAAAGAAGGAGCTGTCCACCCGAGTTAGCAAGCATAGCCCACATTACAAACACAACAGGATCCAGAACTCTGGTCTACATTTACCCAACGAAGCGAGTCACTTGTGAAACCGTAAGGACGCATCGCTGTGTTAATAAAAAAAATGATTGTTTACCTATGTTAATGCACAGCGTGCTGTTGCCCTGGACACCACACGATGGAACCATTGTTCTTATGGCAAGTTAACTGCACTGTCATTGTGGCAGCAGGAACGATTTATACAAGTGCGTAGATGAAGATTTCCGCCTTTTTATTTGATTAAATAGTAATTATAATTATTATGGTCGTCGTTATTGAATTAGGCCTATAGCGCGCGCCTGTAGCAACTTCTACGGTCTCGGAAACAGGTGGACTGGGTGAGTGACCCGTATGAGTCCTACCGCGAGTCCAACGGGGTTGTTTTATCTTCTGCCGTCACCCCCCGTGTTTGTGTTCGCAGGTCTGGACGTTGGACCCTGGAGAGAGTGAGTGTGTGCATCGAGTCGTGCTCGTGTACCGGAGGCCAACGAACGCGCTGTCGGTGTGAGCTGTGACCATGGGTGTCTGGAGCGTGACTCTTCAACTCGTCCTCCTGATGGGCTACGCGGCCGCAGGGCTGGACGGACCGAGAGGTAGGCCCATGATAGCATCACCGGAACCGCCCCAACAGAATAACTGGACGGGGTTTTTTATTTATTTTTAAGTACTGCAGTGACCGAAGTGTGAGCTGACCTGGGAGAGGAGAAGTGGTGAAATGCGTACCCTGATCTCACTGTCGGGTGGCGGGGAGAGAGAGAGAGAGAGAGAGAGAGAGAGAGAGAGAGAGAAAGAGGGAGGGAGGGACAGAGAAAGAGAGGGAGCGTAAGAGTGGTGAAATGTGTACCCTTATCTCGCTGTCGGGTGGCGGCGGGGGGTGGATAGAGAGGACAGAGGAGAGAGGATCAATAAAGACATCACCCAACCTAATGGACCCAGACAAAGGGGAAGATGAGTACATCAGCTCTAAGTGTGTGTATGTGTGTGTGTGTGTGTGTGTGAGTGTGTTTGTGAGTGTGTGTGTGACAGAGGGAGAGAGAGGGAGAGGGAGAGGGAAGTTCAGTTCAGGCAGATCAGGGACATTACCACTGGACTCTAGTGTGATATACTGTGATGCCATCCAGGCCAGCCTCTGACATCTTACCCTGGGTCAGATGAAGGCTGTCTCCTCTGACCTTCGACCCTGGGTCAGATGAAGGCTGTCTCCTGACGCCTCTGCAAGCATAGTAAGATAGCCAGCAGCACAGGTCAGTGTGTACTTTTCTAGGGACAGCAGGAAGACACAGTGAGTTAATGAGTTTCTGCTCAGACTGAAGTGATGCCTTTCATGGATAAAAGAACTACAAAGCCCATATGCTCCAGTGTTCCATCAGAACATTCTATCAGAGTGTTCCATTAGAATCAGTCCTATTAGGACTATTCGAGCTTGAGTTTTCAGTAATCCATAGGATTTCTCGAGGTTGTAATTGCAGGTTGCAATTTTGTCTTAGAACAGCAATATTTCTGCAAAAAAAAATATATCTGCGGTTGATTTAATTTAACTCAAAATCACTGCAATTACAGCTAAAGTTTTTGCGAATTCCTGCAACAGATTCATAGTTTGGCCGCAATAATCACAGAGCCTAGAGGGATTGTAGAGTGCTTTAGGAACCACTGCAGTAGTGTTCCATTAGAAGGTTCCATTAGGCCACTAAGGACACGTTTGAAAATGCAAAATAATTTCTCTGTTTAGCCCTCCTGTTCACTCTTAACACACACACACACACACACACACACACACACACACACACACACACACACACACACACACACACTTCCAACTGGAGGGGCAGGACATTAGTGTGGACGTCACACACTCACACATACACACAGACCTACACACACGCACACTCACACACACACTCAAACTCACACACACACACACACACACACACACACACACACTTCCCACTGGATGGGCAGGACCTAAGAGTGGACGTCACACACACACACACACACACACACGCACACGCACACACACACGCACACACACACTCAATCTCACACACACTCACACACAAACT
>NC_137922.1:57407903-57410403 GCF_963457725.1 Sprattus sprattus | reverse complement strand
TGACAGACACCACCATAGGTGTGATGTACAGAGACAAATAGTGCTATAAAAAGTGGTTGGACGGCCTAATCCTGTAACTTTCGGAGAATTTAGAGATTTTCACGGGACCATGATTTGACGTACATGCAAATTCGATGGGCCGCTCATGGCTTTGACTCAACGGCTGCGAAGGCCGGCCTGCAGGCTGATTCTCGAGAGAAAATTGGCCGACAGGCCCACCGGGAAAAATCCCGGTGCTCCCGATGGCCACTCCACCCCTGACAACAATGATAACATATTTTCTCTCTCTGTGCTCTCCCTCTCCCTCTCACTCTTTTCTATTTCTCTCTCTCTCTCTCTCTCTCTCTCTCTTTCTTTCTCTCTCTCTCTTTCTCTCTTTCTCTCCCTCTCTATCTCCCTCTCCCTCTCTCTCTCTCTTTCTATCTCTCTTTCTTTCTCTCTCTCAGATGTCGTTCCTCCCTGTGTTCCCTATATTCCTCCTTTTCCTGTCGGCGGGCGTGTCCGCCCAGGAGGAGGAGTCTACCGAGCTGCCCTGGGGGTGTGGCTTCGGCCTGCCCCGCCCCTACACGTTGCTATGCGACCTGGACTCGGTGTGGGGCGTCGCCGTGGAGGCGGTGGCGGTGGGCGGGTCCCTGGCGGCCATCTTGCTGGGACTCGTCCTGCTGTGCCGCCTGCGCTCGGTGAGCGAGGCGGAGAAGCGCACGGGCGTGGGGCCCCTCCTCCTGGCGCTGCTCGGCATCCTGGGACTGTTCGGGCTGAGCTTCGCCTACCTGGTGGAACGCGAGGAGCGCGTGTGCCTCCTGCGGAGGGCGCTGTGGGGCGTCTGCTTCGCCCTGTGCTTCTCCTGCCTGCTGGTGCAGGGCGTCCGCGTGCGGCGCCTGGCCCGGGAGAGGCGGAGCCCCAGCGGCTGCGCCCTCAGCGGATTGGCCGTGGGCCTGACGGCCGTGCAGGGCATCATCGCGGCCGAGTGGATCGTGCTGACGGTGCTGCGCCAGGGGCAGGCGGCGTGCGCGTTCGAGCCGCTCGACTTCGCGCTGGCCTGCTGCTACGTGCTGGCGCTGCTGCTGGGCGCCACGGCGACGGCGGGTGCTGCCCTGTGCGGGCGCTCTCGGGTGTGGCGCTGCAGTGCCGTCTGGCTGCTGGCGTCCTGCCTGCTCTCCCTGCTGCTCTGGGTGGCCTGGGTGGGCTTCTATCTCTACGGCAACGAGGCGCTGGAGCGCTCGCCCGACTGGGACGAGCCGGTGCTGGCCGTGGCGCTGGTGACCCAGGGATGGCTGCTGCTGCTGTGCCACGCCGCGCCCGAGGCCCACGCCTGCCTGAGGCCCCCGCCGCAGCCCTCCGCGCCCGACTACTTCGACACGTCGCAGAACTCCACCCGCCTGCGTGAGACCAGCTTCGACGAGGACATCCCGCTCTCGCACCGCCAGTTCGTGGAGAGCCAGGGATACGGGTTCGACGACAGCAACGCAGCAGGTGACACGGCTGTGTGTGTGTGTGTGTGTGTGTGTGTGTGTGTGTGTGTGTGTGTGTGTGTGTGTGTGTGTGTGTGTGTGTGTGTGTGTTAACCGGCATGTTTAACACACCTCTGGCGTTGTGTGTGTGAGATTGTGTTTGTGTGTGTGTGTGTGTGTGTGTGTGTGTGTATGTGTGTATGTGTGTGTCTCTGTGTGTGTCACAGTTTTTCCATTCACTGTTTTTTTTTTCACTTTTTCAAAACAGCTCACACACAGCCCTTAACAGAAGATGACAAAACCAAAATACTATTTGATGTTTGCAGAATGACAACACCGTCTCAAAACTCAATCACACACCCATCAAAACCAAACATTTCCATCAACACATACAGTTTGTGCTCAATTGAAAATGTATGTTTTTTCATTTATTTAACAATGGATAACAAAATTCAAACTACAGCTATCAATATCGACCTCTGAAACCTCACTGTACTGACTACTTTATTTTATACAATTTGGGTTTGTACTGAGTGTTCTTGACAATATACTGTCAGAAAGTATTTGATATCTGAAAATTTGTATACGTAAAAATATTGTAGTTCTGTTTTTGTATTGCTAAATACTGTAAAAGATATTCGAAACAAAATGGCAAAGATTCTGACGCAAAAATATTTATTGCAGTCATTTTTACACATTACATTGGATACTGTAAGAAGTGAAAATGACAGGCTTCAATATACAGTAAAATGGTCAAATCTGTTCTGCAGTGAACAGTCTCCCCCTGCCACCAGTGTGAGCCAGTGTGTTGATTCTGTAAAAATAGTGCAATAGGCTGTAAATACTGTAAATACCCACTAATCAGAATTCTACCGTGTATGTTGTAAATTACTTTAGTGAAACTACAGTACTACATTGTATTGTGGCAACACACTCTATACAAAAGTATATAAATGATTGTTGCCAAGAGTGCAAATACAGTGAATCCCAGTACAGTAAATTGACTGTAAAGGTTAGCAAAGTGTCATTGTCATTGCCAAACGTCCCAA
>NC_137922.1:57387203-57392703 GCF_963457725.1 Sprattus sprattus | reverse complement strand
AATAAATCCAATCTTCGGCTCCTAGAGCTCTTTGTCCATGAATACTTTAAACGTTTTAAAGTTCAGAGGCCTACCGCACTTTCGGTGTTTGTTTGCATTGGCTTTCCTTTGTTCCTTTGCGGCCTGTTCCTGGCGTAGCTTTGGAAATCCAATCCTCGTCGTAATCCAAAGGGTTATCCAGATCCAAAAGCAAGCTTTTTGACTACTATAGTGATAATTTATCCTTAGTTGTCCCTTTGCTTTATCACTTGTTTGGTGGCGTTGATCAGGGGTATTGTTGACGCTTGAAAGAAAGGTAATCCAGCGAGGTCCGTTTAAAGCTGTTTGCTTTATTAACAAAAGGATGATACAACTTGTTTTGCAAATAAATAAATAAAGTTTAAACACAGAGTAACGAGGCCTATCCTCGCCATCACCGTTGCCAGATACCACAGCCCAAGGTCAAAAAGCTTTGTGCTCCCAATCAGCCGCGTCTACCACCGGGTCACGCTCCTATTTATCCTCCTTTTCACCTGTAGAGGGCACAAATCCTCGCAAAAATAGAAACATTAAAATAACATAAAATGAATACCGAAATGGCTCCTACAGTGTGTGTGTGGTGATAATCACTGCTGTATGAGGTCATGTTCATGAGTGTGTGTGTGTGTGTGTTGTTAATCACTGCTGTATGAGGTCATGTTAGTGTGTGTTTGTGTGTGTGTGTGTGTGTGGTGATAATCACTGCTGCACAGTAAATCGGCCAGAGTTAAATTTACTCTACGAGTGTTGATTTCAACACTATGGCAGAGTTTATATAATCCTCACTCCCTAGTGTAAAATCAACACTCGCCATAGTGTAAACTTTATAACACCAGGTCAGTGTTATATAATTAACTCTGTCAGAGTTTCATCATTACTCTTAATAGAAACAATTCAACCCCTCACAGAGTACAAACCAGTGTTATATAATTAACTCTGTCAGAGTTTTATTATTACTCTCATCAGAAACAAATCAACTCCAAATAAGTACAAAATTGAGCAGGGTTAGCACCACCAAAATTGCAGTGGGAAATCAATTAGATACTCATGCTACTATTAAATGAATAAATACACAAACTAAACCATTCATTTCATTTATTTTATTGACCGCATTTAAAAAAAATGTAATGCACAGGGACAATGTACTTACCATTCAGACAATAGGCTGTTTGAACATCGAAAGCCTTGTGTATATGAAGGTCATTCAATGTAATGATAAAGTAACTTTATTCACCCAAATTAACTTCATATGCATGAAAATGCTCATAAAAACACATAGTTATAATTTCATTAACAAGAAAACACACATCATTTTCAATCAGACAAATTTAATTTTTTTTACAAAAAACTGGTTGCTCATCGTGTATATCAGTGCAAATAACATTTCCCTCCTTGTACTCTAACCCATCCAGTTTGACCCATGTAGTGCTATATACTGTGCTGCTTGTCTTATTTATTGTGGCCAAATATTGTGTGAAATCATAATCAGTGTTAAATACTTTTAAAGGACCTAATTCCAATAAAAAAAAACTTAATTCAAAAGCTTTGCACGGAATTCTCTAACCCTTGGTGATTCTTTAGTTTTTCCAATGTCAATTTTGTATACAGTAGTCTGGGCAAATGTGTATAAGTTGTGAAGTACATGATCATATGCCAAATTGAAAACAAAGTGCAATTTAAAAAGATCATCAAATGCACCCACTGCACTTGCTGCCTCACAAGGAATCAGCTTTTTGTCCAAGACAATGTAGAACTGGTCGATCCGATTTTGGTTTCTTCCAACAGCAAGGAGGTATGGATGATGGTGATCACGTTTGCTGAGAGCCTCTTCAAAACTGCAACAGGACTGAACACGAAAAACAAAAAGGAAGACCAAAGTTACAAATTCATCATAATCCAGTATAAAGTGTTGTATTCAATAAAACCACTGAGCCAGAACCATTTAGTTAAACACAGCTAAAACAGCACTTGCTTTCCTAAAATTAAAGACAAAATATCAACAGTTTGTGCCAAAAAGAGCAGGAAATGATTGATGATTAATGCAGTTATTTTAAAATAAACACACTTATCATTGTCAAAATGTAGTGCTAATGTTATGGTTAGTCAAGGTTTTACCTTGTGATAAACAATGAGCCTTTCAGATGGAGCATCTGCACTGATCTTCATAGCCTTCTTGCCGACAGGTTGTGGTGGGAGGAGGTGTATTACGAGCAGTAGAGTAGCTATATCCGTGTCCCATTCTAAGGAGAAAGATAATTAAGTCTGTTGTCTTCAACAATTAACCCAACAAACTTTAGACATCGTGTAAAACATCTATGGCCGAGAGCGGTAAAGCAGGGTGAGGGCCATGAGAGGGTGCCACAGACATTTTGTGCTTTATAGATAGAAGATAGATACTTCAAATTTGATTCCACATCTCAGAAAAGTTAGGACCAGGGTAACAAAGAGCAACACATGCTGAATAATGCTTAAGTCAAGACAAGTAAATACATTTCACAGATTTGAAAGGTCAACTGGCTACCTAATTGTGTATGAACTCAGAATGAGCATGTAAACACAGAACACAATACAACTTCTTCATAAAGACTCACATGCGAACCAGCATACTGAGAGGGTCAAATTATAAGATGTTCACTGATGTATATATGACAGTACCATGTACTACAAACTGTGCAGTGGTCCGTTTACCAAAAGCATAGTTGCTAACTACCATGCATCTTCCATAATTACATCACTACCAAATGTGAGTCTGTATGAAACGTATACCGTTTGAGTGTTTGTGCATGCACAACTGAAATCTATGGACTCACTTTGGTCAGTGACGCTACAAAGGAAGTTGCTATCATAGTAAGCAACTATGCTTTTAGGAAAGACCCCAGACTGGACAGTTGAAGATTTAGATTAGTAATGAGGGCAATTTTAAATCCCACCTTTTTGGCCATTTCTGCAGCATCATCTGTGGCAAAAGTGTGGGCGCCCTCTGCAACACTGGACTGATGTGCCTGGCTCAAAGATGACATTTCTAAATCAAGCGACTGAGCATCTCTTTTTTTTTTTTAAAGATTTATTTTTGGGCTTTTGTGCCTTTAATCGATAGAGCAGTGAAGAGTGGGACAGGAAATGAGAGGGAGAAGAGGTGGGGAGTTGACAGGAGAAATGACATCAGGCCGGAATCGAACCTGTGTCCTCCATGGGCTTCAAGCCCGCATGTGGTCGGGGCTACTGCTTGCGCCACAGTACCCCCCTACGACTGAGCATCTCTTGAAGAGTTTGGTGTAGAAGAACCTGTTGGTGTAAATTCTGAGGAAAACAATTCCTATTTAATTTCAATTATTTATGGATGCAGAAATATATCTCAGTTCATCACACAGACTACCGTTATATTCTCCAACACTTGTGACAAATAACAGGCAACCTGGCAGAAGGTTCCTAGGCTTTCATATCATGGAGAAAAAAAAGCAGGAACGTTTGTACAACGTAGTACAGAACGATACCTAACGACACTACACGGTTCTTCACGGCACACAGAATAGGGCCACATCTACCATCTTAGCACAGCCTAGGATAAATTTGGAAACACTTAATAACCCTTAAAGTACCTTCAAAATCTTTGGCCAACAGACATATGTTTGGGTTGGCTTCAAGGATGTCATGGATTACTTCTTCATCCACCACAGTATCAGAGTCATCAAGGAACAGCAACTCAATCGATAGAGGGATCCCAAATTTGTTCTTGACTGAAAAAGACACAATGACGTTAGATCCCCATCAACATAATTGTGAACATTAAGAGAGGTGCATAAACCTAAAAGCAGAAGTGTGCGAGCAACAGGAGCTCTCCTTACAAAAGTATTCTTATATCACACAATTGTAGATATCATACTTAAGCTTTTGGCTGGATACCAGTGCAATGCACAAAATGGGCTATTGTTTGCACTTAATGTCCCTCGTATATGCCCCTGCAATACCGCTCTCAACTACAAGCTCTTACAAGGTCACATAAAGGCTCACCTTCATCAATGAAACTTCCATATAAAAATCCAGGCTGTAGTTTTAGGTACTTTCTTAGTCCATGGTATTCCACTTTGAGGAGCATTATGCATAACCTGTTGATAAATCAAACCAAATCTAGGATTTCATTGGTGCAGGAGTCCACATTACTTGCAATACTGTGCATTATTCAATAAGACACTAATTGAGCAAACTAATAGTTTGCAATTTACTTAATACATGGTCAGACATTAATTCGACATGCTTATTATTAACAAATGCATACACAGAGTTTAGAGAAAATAACATCAACTACCAACCGTCTCCTCGCTGGTCTTAACAGTTGCTAACTTAACAGCTAAGGCACATGGTTACTAAAGCCAGGGAAATGTGGTGGCACGGTCAACTAGCCTAGCTTTTTTGCTTAAAGTTCGTCCAGCAAAAACAAATTATGCTACCGTAAGCCTCGCTGGTAAAACGATTGTTCAATTCATAACTACCATTTACGTTTTAAGTTCACACCAATCCCAGACGAAGTTCTACCACTAACACTAGCCACCACTTATGCTAGCAATGTCTAACGTTAGCTTCGTGGCAGCTAGAACCATAGACATATAGAATTACGTCTAGAACTAGCTAGCCAGTCATTGAGTTAGGTGAAATTCAATGTGGTAAAAAAACGAAGTTATTATTCCAAATTCAAGAAGGTTTAAGCTGTTGCTAACTCGTAGTTTATATGTATGGCGGTTTTCTACATTAAAATACATAACATCTGATCATACCGAATAATTTACAATATCAGATAGCCCTCGAAGTCTACCAACCGTTAGTGACGTTAGCGACCTAGACGCTAGCGCTAGCTAGTTATCGTAGCCCGACCTATTATCCCGCACGACCTATTATCCCGCAAGTGCTGGTACACGTTACTTAATATTGATTTCGGTGTCATCCAGGATCGCAGATTTCGGAAAACTTAAGTCCCTGCCCAAAAAGGGTATTTAAATTAGCTTTGTAGCAAAAATTGCACATATACAGCGTATTGAAGTGTATAAGATAGGGTTGTAATACTGCGTGTACAAACCAGCCTGATACAAATAGTAGAATTTTGATTTCGCGACGTTCGGTGTAAATTCTTTTTCTTGTTGAGCTTGATTCCCAACGGCATTTTACATCAATGCGGGATAATAGGTCGTCGCCAACTGTGTTGCCATTTCGCGACTGTACAAAACAAATCGGAAAATACGTTAAGAAATGTTCCTGCTAAGAGTCAAACAAGACTTCGTGCATGTTCTACACACCTGTCACTTCTGAAATATGTAAGGCTGATTCATTAAACCATATTTATATTGATAAAAACATATTTGTTAAGCGGATATTTTGGTGGCCCGCGGGATAATAGGTCGCGTTACTATAGCTAGCTACAGAGTTTGACGGCTAACAACTCGAATATATGTCTAAGTGGGTAAAATATGTTACAATGAAAATACACAAA
>NC_137922.1:57379703-57382203 GCF_963457725.1 Sprattus sprattus | reverse complement strand
CCAGATATGGCCCTGATATGGCCCTTAAGATGACACTGCACTGTCCCTGATATGGTCCTAAAGATTTGGTGTTAGAATGTAAGCATGATGTTGTGTCTCATCAGATGGAAGCATGGGAGTAACCCAGAGCCCTGGAACAACCTCAGCCCCAGCTACCAGTACAAGGTAGATACATCACACACACACACACACACACTCACACACTCACACACACACACACACTCACACACACACACACACACACACACACACACACACACACACACACACACACACACCTCAGCCCCAGCTACCAGTACAAGGTAGATACATCACACACACACACACACACACTCACACACACACACACACACACACACACCTCAGCCCCAGCTACCAGTATAAGGTAGATACATCACACACACACACACACACACACTCACACACACACACACACACACACACACACACACACACACACACACACCTCAGCCCCAGCTACCAGTACAAGGTAGATACATCACACACACACACACACACACACTCACACACACACACACACACACACACACACACACACACCTCAGCCCCAGCTACCAGTACAAGGTAGATACATCACACACACACACACACACACTCACACACCTCAGCCCCAGCTACCAGTACAAGGTAGATACATCACTCACATACCTCAGCCCCAGCTACCAGTACAAGGTAGATACATCACACACACACACACACACACTCACACACACACACACACACACACACACACACACACCTCAGCCCCAGCTACCAGTACAAGGTAGATACATCACTCACATACCTCAGCCTCCACCTACCAGTACAAGGTAGACATATCACACACACACACAATACACTCACACACACACACCCGGTTTGGGTTCATATATGCATTATCTAACATTGTAGTAATCTTATCTTCATACACACAGTATCTCATTGGTTTATATAATGTTGCATTGGCCTGTATGTACAGTGTTATGTGTGTGTTTGTATATATATATATTTATATACATACAGTATATCTTTGTGTACATATGTATATGTAAAGTGTTATGTGTTTATACCCATGTGTACACATATGAATACAGTGTTGTGTGTGTTTTTATATACAGTATATATGAATACAGTGTTGTGTGTGTGTGTATATACAGTATATATGAATACAGTGTTGTGTGTGTGTGTGTGTATATACAGTATATATAAATACAGTGTTATGTGTGTGTGTGTATATATACAGTATAATTGAATACAGTGTTGTGTGTGTGTATATATACAGTATATATGAATACAGTGTTATGTGTGTGTGTGTATATATACAGTATAATTGAATACAGTGTTGTGTGTGTGTATTTATACAGTATATATGAATACAGTGTGTGTGTGTGTGTGTGTGTATATACAGTATATATAAATACAGTGTTATGTGTGTATGTGTGTATACAGTATATATGAATACAGTGTTGTGTGTGTGTGTGTATGTACAGTATATATGAATACAGTAGAAGGTGATATTAATGTTTTTCTCCTTTCTTTAAGTTTGTAGCGATCAACACAGACTACAAGAACCTCAAGAAGGAGGGCCCGGACTACTAAGGCACTGGTCCGCTTCCATGGCAACGACTTCTGCTTGACCCATCTCTGCTTCCTGTTTGAATGCTCTGACATCATCACAGGCAGGAAGTGACCTTGTGACCACCACCAGCAGACTGAACCACTGAACAACCTTACTCAACTCACCCTCCGTGAATCACTCCTGACTCTGTGAATCACTCCTGGTTTCGTGAATCACTCTGGTTTCGTGAATCACTCCTGGTTCCGTGAATCACTCCTTGTTCCGTGAATCACTCCTGGTTTCGTGAATCACTCCTGGTTTCGTGAATCACTCCTATTCAGTTCAGTTCTGTTCATATCCATCCATTCATGACAGATCAATTTAATTTTTATTTAATCTTATTAATGCACCCAGTTATCTACAGACCATGCTTGATCTGCAGTGGATCTGTACTGTCATGTTCTGATTCTTCCCTGATTCGGCCCACATTCAGCTCTGATTCGGCCCACATTCGGCTCTGATTCGGCCCACATTCGGCCTACAATTGTCCAAGATCTCTGCCAGAGTGAAGTGTTAGGTGTGCGTGGTGTGTGTGACGTACTGAGTGAAGTGTTAAGTTTGTGTGGTGTGTGTCATGTACTGGGTGACTGATGTCTGGTGTTTTAATGTATGCTGTGGAAATGTCCACCCTAATAAACATCAGCCTGAACAAGAGTTCCCAAGCCTCATACTTCAATCAGTCTACCCCCCCCCCCCCCCCCCCCCCCCACACACACACACACACCGCTAACAGTGTTGGGCTGAGGCCTGTGCTCCTTAAAGCAGGCTAAAAGCTTAATGTTGATTATTAAGGATGCTGCTAAATGCCTTCAACCAGATAACTGTATTCACAGACCACTCAGAGATCATTGGGGTCTAATAGTGTTCACAAAGGACCCTCAG
>NC_137922.1:57354703-57364703 GCF_963457725.1 Sprattus sprattus | reverse complement strand
CTTGAAAGGAGGACGGGGCCCATATCCACGCAAGAACAAGATTGAGAGATCAAACAGTAAACATGGTTTTGGCAAATAATGCTAAGTGTTTTTTTCAATTGTAATAAACTGTTAATTGGAGGTAGAGGAAGAGGAAGACCTGAAGCAGGAGGAAAACGTGCTCAAAAGAAGAAGAGGACCAATTTGATCAAATTTACTTTGAAGGATGAAGGGGGCTCATATTTACGCATGAACAAGAGAGAGAGAGATCATAAACATTGCTTTGGCCAATAATGCTATCAGGCTCAGAGAAATTCAAGCCAAAATTATCGGTGACCATGCCATTTTCAATACAGTAATTTCCATCAGGTCTCTCAGTCAACACATGGCACACATCCTAAAAAGACATCAGGGTAAAATGAAACAAATTTATTTTTACTGTAATGGAATTGTAACCTGTACTGGAAACATCACTCTACGTTTGTCTGATATTTGCTGAGCCTACAGTGTTATGCACACTACTGAAGTATCATGAAAACTGGGACATGTTTTGTTGTGATCATCCATGTTGACATGTTGACTGATTTAGGTTTATGGAGAGAATTAAATAATATTTTCGCCAGTCTGCAGCTTTGGTCTTGTGTAGTGTTTGGTGAATTTATTTTATATTTGCACTTTCTGTGTGTAATTCACACTTTAATCACTGAGAAGTTGAGTTGCTAAAAGTGTTTTAAGTTTATAACAGCAGTGTGTAAGTGGTGCAAACAGAATTCAGTCATATGCAACGTGTGTGTTTCATATGGTAACAAAATATTGTTTTGTTAAATGAGTGTATAGTTTTGCAATGGATCTGAGGTGTTTTGCTCATTGGGTGTGTTGTGCTAATTGTGTGAGGTGTGTGTGAAACAAAACAAACCAGTCAAAATTGTGTTTTAAGCAATCGAGAAAAACTGTAAACACAGAAGTATATCAAGATGTCACTTCCTTGCAATTCAAGAACTCTGTGGTCAAATGAAATCAATCAATCAATTTCAATTTTATATAGCGCTTCTCTAAATACCCGAAGACGCTTTACAGAGTAGTCCGGTCCAGTCCATTCATACAGACAGTCATACCAGTGGTGGTAAGTTAAATCAGTAGCCACAGCTGCCCTGGTGCAGACTGACGGAAGCGTGGCAGCCAATCAGCGCCTACGGCCCCTCTGACCACCACCAACATTCATTCCAACATTCATTCAGATTCATACGATGTAATGTGATGAATGTCTTTATGATGGTGGGGGAAACCGGAGTACCCGGAGTAAACCAACGCAGTCACGGGGAGAACATGCAAACTCCACACAGAAAGGACCTGGAAGGAACGGGATACGAACCCCAGAAACACCCGAATACGAACCCACGCCCTCAGGGCCTTCTTGCTGTGAGGCGACAATGCTAACCACTGAGCCACCGTGCTCCTATGGGCCTATGGTCCAACACATCCATCAAGTGCCCAAACACAACATTGCTTAATTGTAGACACATCAATCAGGTTGAAGCACTTTAGAAAGGCAGCAGGTGAGGTCACCTGTCTTCAACCAAAATGAAAAGAGTCAAAAGAAGAAGAGTGAGAGGGTGACAGGGGGGGGAGGAGGGGGTGGAGGAAGAGGCGGAGGCCATGCCAGAGGCAGTGCCAGAGGCAGAGGTCGAGGTCGAGGTCGAGGTCGAGGTCGAGGTCGAGGTCGAAGCTACAGTTTTTCTCGATTGTTTAAGCACGATTTTTATGGTTTTGTTTTGTTTTTTAAAACACACAATTAGCACAACCACACACCCAATTAGCAAAACACCTCAGATCCTTTGCAAAATGAAACGCTCTTGTAAAAACTATACACTAATTAATCAAAACCATAGTTTGTTACCAAACGAAACACACACGTTGCATATGATTTAATTCTGTTTTTACCACACACTGCTGTTGCAAACCTAAAACACTTTTAGCAATTCTACTTCTCAGTGATTAGAGGAGTGCAAGTCAAGTACACAGAGAAAGTGTTATTTCACAGTCAGAGCTTTGGAGTTACAAGGAAGTGACATCTTGATGTACTTCTGTGTCTACAAGTGTGTTTAGTGTTTTGCAAAAAGTGTTTTGTTGACATGTGCTAATAGTGGTGCAAATCCTGGCCAATGTTTTGCTCCTTGAGTGAGGGTATTGATATTAGTGTAATACTTTTGATTTTAGTGTTTTTCAATCGTAATAAACTGTTAATTGGAGGTAGAGGAAGAGGAAGACCTGAAGCAGGAGGAAAACGTGCTCAAAAGAAGAAGAGGACCAATTTGATCAAATTTACTTGGAAGGATGAAGGGGGCTCATATTTACGCATGAACAAGAGAGAAAGATCATAAACATTGCTTTGGCCAATAATGCTATCAGGCTCAGAAAAATTCAAGGCAACATTATTGGAGACCATTTCATTTTCAATAATGTCCATCAGGTCTCTCAGTCAACACTGGTGCGCATCCTGAAAAAGACATCAGGTTCAAATACTGCATAAGGACTTTATCTGAACTGTATTTTCAGTTTTTTCAGATCTTTTTTTTTTTTTCTTTTTTTACTGTAATTGTAACCTGTAGCCTACTGGGTACAGAATTTAACGTTTGTCTGATATTTGCTGAGCTTGCAGTGTTACAGTAACCACACTGCTGTAGTAGCATTACGTAAAACTGGAACATGTTTTGTTGTGAGTCTGTGACATGTTTGTTTACTGATTTGGGTATATTGAGAGAAATACATTTTATTTTCATCAGTCTGCAGCATTGGTCTTGTGAAGTGTTTGGTGAATTTATTGTTTATTGTTTGCACCTTCTCTGTGTACTTCACTTACACTACTCTTATCACTGAGAAGTAGAATTGTTAAAAGTGTTTTAGGTTGGCAACAGCAGTGTGTAACTGATACAAACATAATTAAGTAATATGCAATGTGTGTGCTTCAAATAGTAACAAAATATGCACTGCAAAAATGCTTTTCTAACCTAGTGTTATTACTCTTATATTGAGATGAAAAAATCTAGTTGGTCTTGTTTCTAGCTAAATTGTACTTACCTAGTGCTCTTTGGTAAGGTTATTTTTGCCTATTTCAAGCAAATATTACTTATTTTAAGAAATCTTAACAAGCAAATTTGGCTGCCAGTGCGTTAAGCAAATTTGGCTTAAAACAAGCAAATTTGGCTGCCAGTGCGTTAAGCAAATTTGGCTTGTGAAGATTTCTTAAAATAAGTAATATTTGCTTGAAATAGGCAAAAATAACCTTACCAAAGAGCACTAGGTAAGTACAATTTAGCTAGAAACAAGACCAACTAGATTTTTTCATCTCAATATAAGAGTAATAACACTAGGTTAGAAAAGCATTTTTGCAGTGTGGTTTTGATAAATAACTTTATAGTTTGTACAAAAGTGTTTTTGCAAAGGATTTGAGCTGTTGTGCTTATTGTGTGTAGTGTTTTGAAAAACTGGGCCCTGTTTTGAAAATCGTCCTTAAGCAATCGAGAAACACTCCAATCAGGCCTGCCCCAAGATGGCTGCTACGCTATCCTCGCAGTTCTCTGCTGGGATCTGAGAGCGTTTTCTTCCTTTTTTATTCATTTAGTCATTTAGCAGACATTTATTAATTAAGCAGACGCTTTTGTCCAAAGCGACGTACAAGGGAGAGAACAGTCAAGCTAAGAGCAAACCTGGTGTAACAGGAAATACTACTTTTAAAAAAAATTGAAAACGACAAAGAAGGAAAATGAAGTGCGGGACTGTCACTGCTTAAGTGCAAGTTAAGCCAAGGTGCCAATTAGGCAGGGAGGTGCTCTCTGAAGAGTTGGGTCTTCAAGAGCTTCTTGAAGTTAAAGAGGGACGCCCCTACTCTGGTAGTGCTAGGCAGTTTGTTCTGGATTGTCTGGATTGCCGTGCTTGCACAGGCGGCAGTGCCTGACGACGCTCACTAGATGAGCGCAGCGTCCTAGGTGTAACATTTGCCCTTACAAGAGCATTAAGGTAGGTGGGAGCAGAACCAGCAAGCACTCTGTAGGCAAGCATAAGTGACTTGAACTTAATGTTAGCAGCTACCGGCAGCCAGTGGAGCTCAATGAGTAGCGGGGTGACGTGTGCCCTTTTTGGTTGGTTGAACACCAAGCGCGCCGACACGTTCTGGATCATCTGTAGTGGTTTCACCACGCAAGCCGGCAGGCCCGTTAGGAGGGTGTTGCAGTAGTCAAGGCTGGAACTCACCAAGGTTTGCACCAGCAGCTGGGTGGCATACTGGGTTAGGTACGGCCTGATTTTGCGGATGTTGTATAGCGCAAAGCGGCATGACCAGGGGCCGGTATTTCAAAATGATCCAACAGGATTAATCCTCCTGGATTGGATTAAATCTAGCCTGACGATGTCATACTCATAATTCTAGTCAGAATATGAGTCTGAGACCGGACTATTGGGCTGTGATTATGGGGCGTGTTTCAACGGACCAGGAAAGAAAATTCCTCTTCGCTGAATTGGATACCTAGAACCAATCAGAGCAACGTAGTATTTCCATCTGATAGATTAAACTTTTACCTGATCCCGTAGGAAGGACGGCAAAAACATCTTTTCAATCGACAAATGCCTTGATCGCGTTTCTCTGTTCCTCTTTCAAAATGAATGCGCTGTCATATCTGTTGATGTTACTTAATTAGCACTCAAGGCTAGAAGCTACCATTCGTTTGAATGATTTTTTTTTCTACGCGTTAGCATAACCTATCAATAATGCTCTAGAGTGCTTCAGTTAAGACCCATAATCCTGGGCAACACTCGTTTTGCGTATACACAACTAACCGAGTCAATGTAGACATATAAAAGTCGTGTAGATAGCTTAAATCATATAAAATATGTCCCACTAAGCTTCCGAGACGGCGCCATCTTTGTTCGATGTATACCGGTATTCTCTCTATATCTGTCCATCAACGTATAAAGCCCGCCCTTACAATTTGAATGGTCAGATCACTTTTCGGGGCCGTTTAAACCCTCCCAACTAACTCGACTCCAGACTGAATCTCCAGACCAAAAATTTTGTGGGCGGAGTTCAGGCTGGTATCCAGGCTAGATTAAATCCTGATCAGATCCTAAAAACGGGTATTTCAAAGCAAATCTGATCCTGAAAATTCAGATTCAGATTTGGGAATCCAATCCTGCCTTTGATCTGGATTAAACACTGCTGTTGAGTATTTCAAAATTTAAGTGGGAAATCTGGATCAGTTTGATCCTTAAAATCAGGATCACCCTGATCCCACCTCAGAGGTGGATTTGAGGGAGATTACATGTAAAGGTTTGAACAGTTTAGGTGTAACTGCTCCAAAAGTTATTTGTTTGATACAGTAATTCACTGATGTTTATCAATGTTTATTTTCGTTGCACTTTCCTTTCTTTTTCAGAAAACACAGCGAAAGTTTGAATATGAATGCCTTATTTAAGTAACAGTTTTTTGTTAAGTTATACTTACCGATAAAAGAATCCACTGAAATCAGTCAAATTTATTTATTAACATGCATTCAGCACACACACTTAATTTTCATAGCCAAAACTCAAAAGGTTATGCCAATTGGAGCAGGTCTGTGTTAATGTCTTCTCTTCCCACAGACATCTGAAAAGAAAAACTAATATTAAGGTTTTAGGGCTGTCCCTTTTGTTGACAACTGTTTCATAAAAATATATGTACAACACATTTAAAATCTACACGCAATGCCTTGCGAGTGGATGCATTCAAATCTGGTCTGTGGACCGCAACATACAGACGCTAGCCTATTTGTTAGCTCCGTAACACAGGAGTCAATGGAGCAGCGTTAGCTCGCATTAGCGCGAACTCTGCTTAATTAGAGATCGCCGAGCTCTTCTTTCAACTTTGTGATGATTTACGTAATTGGTTAACTCAATATAATGATTGCCCTTCATCTAGTCTAAGGACGCATCAACACTGACCAAGATTATACTTTAATTTAGAGACAATAGTTGTGTTAGCTCTCCTGTTTCTGCTCAAATCTTCGCTCCATTTACTGTTTCCTGTCTGTGATCCAGGGGGTGGGACGGATTTGGACATCCCAATCTGCTGGTATCAGGATCACTCTGATCCAATCTGGCAAAGTTTTGAAATACCGGGATAGATCAGGTTGATCCGTGGATGAGAACAGGGGGATTTGGTTATCCGGATCATTCTGATCTGGATTACAAGTTTTGAAATACCGGCCCCTGGAGACAGAGGCGATGTGGGCTATGAAGGTCAGTTGCTCATCAATAATGACCCTGAGGTTTCTTGCTGTTTTGGATGGAACAAGAGATAAAAAGTCAACATTGATATTGATGTTGTGGTGGATGACCTGTTGGCTGGGAAGACCATCAGTTCCATTTTGGCCAGGTTCAGCTGAAGGTGGTGGTTTTACATCCATGTGGATATATCAGCAAGACAGTCTGAGTTCCGTGCCGAAACAGTGTTGTCCTCAGGAGGGAAAGACAGAACCAGTTGAGTATCATCGGCATAACAGTAATAGGGAAAACCATGCGAGCGGATGATAGGGCCCAGCGAGGTGGTGTAAATGGCAAGGAGAAGTGGTCCCATCACCGAGCCTTAGGGCACCCCAGTGGTGAGTTGGTGAGGTACAGACAGATGAACTTGCCATGACACATTGAACGAGCGCCCAGTGAGGTACGATTCAAGCCAGAAGTGTGCCTTGCCAGAAATGCCCATACTCAGTGGTGTAGTCCAGGGTATACGCAGGTATACGGAGTATACCCACTTATTTTTCAGTCAGCATTCCGTATACCCACTTCTCGAAACAGGACGTTTATCCTGTGTTGTATGGGCTGCTTAAAAATAAATGAGAGTATACCCACTTCTCCAGGGACCACTACACCACTGCCCATACTTGACAGTATGGACAGAAGGATGCGGTGGTAAACTGTATCAAACGCAGCAGATAAGTCAAGCAGGATGAGAGCCGAGGATTGAGCTGCTGCTCTAGCTGCTATGAAGGCCTCCGTACAGACAACAGGGCTTTTTCAGGGGAGTGACTGCGTTTAAATCCAGACTGGTTTGGATTGAGGAGATTGTTCCTAGACAAGAAACTATATGACCTGTTTGGAATCTGCCCTCTCAATGGTTTTACATAGGAGCGTGAGAAGTGAGACCGGTCGATAGTTTTCCACCTGAGTGGGATCAAGAGACGGCTTCTTGAGCAGCGGCGTTACTCGAGCCACTTTGAATGAAGAAGGAAATGTTGCAGAAATAAATTAAGCATTAATCACCTGTGTTATTTCTGGTAAGACGGCAGGGGATATGGCTTGAAGGATGTTGGATGGGATGGGGTCAAGCGGGCATGTAGTTGGACGGCTACCTGTTAGGATTTTGGAGACCTCGCTCTCAGTGAGAGAGATGAAAGAAGGAAACGATGAGCCATTGATGGTTCCGCTCTTAGGGGGGGGAGACAGTTGGTCGAATTGTTTCCCAATGGCTGCCACTTTCTCTGTGTAAAAGGAAGCAAAGTTATCTGCAGTGAGGTTAGTAGCTGGGGGAGGAGGAGGAGGAGGGTAGAGCAGAGTTTGGAAGGTGGAGAATAGTTTTACGAGCGTCAGTTGCACCGTTGATCTTGTCATTGAAAAAAGTCTTCTTAGCAGCAGTGATGCTGGATGAGAAGGAGGCCAGCCAGGGGCGGCCTTTCCTACAGGCGGGTTAGGCGGCCGCCTAGAGCGCCATCTAGAGGGGGAGCGCCAAATAATGCGCCCGAAAAAGAAAAAGAAAAACACAATTTTTTTTTTTTTCCCGGACGCATAAGTTGCCGCTCCTTTTATATCGCCAACCAATATTTTGACATAAAAAAATAAATCTAACTTTAGGGTAAAATGAGCCAAAACGGAGGGCTATGTTCTTCATTGGTGTTGTTAGATCATGCTAGCATAGCGAGACATTTGGTGCGAATGTGTGTGTATCCTCTGAAGAGGCTTAACCCCAACGGCGTGCATGACTAGACGGTCCGGATCACAGAACTCATCCATATATCTCTTTACCGTCGGAAAGACAGGTGAAAGTAATGATATTACAACCCCGCAAGGTGCAGGGAAGTCCACTTATGATGTACAATACACATTAAGGGTTGCTACAATATGTTATCATGATAACACTAATGAACACGGTATTTCAGAGATCAAATTGATGTTGGAGAAACAGTGTATAATGAGCAGATAAACAACACGTGGGAAAACATTAATGCAACTTCTTCAGGGGGTTATCAAACATTATTGTGAATGAGAACATGTACATGGATTTATGGGACCAGCCGACAGGTCCTCGTCTGCTGCAACTAATTACAATTCAAACTTCTTCCAACAATATCACATAGGCCTATGCGCAAAGTAACGTATTCTTTTAACGACATTGAAGCGAGGAAATACATTTCGCCACAAAGCTAAATTTAACAAATAATGATAATACTGACTGTAACATGCCGGCATAGTCGCTCCATAATGCCGTGCGGCGGGCGCATATACTTTTCTATGTGTGATAATGCACTAATGATGTACCTGTTCCTTACTGTTCTTATTGCATGTCGTTGTTCTGTGTTGGGACTGAGTTTATACAGGTGTGTGACGGTAACACAGTCTATTTGCTGCGATCGTTGTGTTTATGTGAAATAATTGCAGTCTTACAAGGCAAAACAGCGTTTGAAAGTTGCAATGGGGGGGGGGGGCGCCAGGAGTGAAGCTCGCCTAGAGCGCCTTATGTGCTAGGGCCGCCCCTGGCCAGCAGTGTCTGGTAGCTTGCAAAATCGTCCTGTGCTGTAGATTTGTGCCACTATCTCTCAGCCGCTCTGAGATTGGAGCGTTGCGTTCGGAGGGTATCACTCAGCCATGAATGACACTGGCGGTTGCCTTTTTGTTTTGTCACTTATCTAGTTCAGAGTTAGTCAGTGCAGACAGGCTTTGAACGGGATTGAGGTGTGTGTGTGTGTGTCTGTGTGTGTGTGTGTGTGTGTGTGTGTGTGTGTGTGTGTGTCTGTGTGTGTGTGTGTGTGTGTGTGTGTGTGTGTGTGTGTGTGTGTGTGTGTGTGTGTCTGTCTGTGTGTGTGTGTGTGTGTGTGTGTGTGTGCGCGTGTGTGTGTGTGTGGCTTTCTTTAGTTTCTCTTTGCTTTTCATTTCTCTTGTTTTCGGCAACTGTCATTTTATGATAACTCCGGCCTTAAACATTTATCTTATGTTAACTTCGGACATTTGTTAAAATTGCTACTTTTGCCCCGCAAATCAGATCACTGTGATGTCTTTATGTTACGACTTTAGATTATTTAGGTCCCGTAACACACACACACACACACACACACTTACATACACGCTCACATACACACACAAACACACTCACACTCACACACACTAACATACACACTCACACTCACACTCACACACTTACATACACGCTCAAATTTTTGATTTGTCACTTTATCTAGTACAGTGTGTGTGTTTGTGTGTGTGTGTGTGTGTGTGTGGGTGGGTGTGTGTGTGTGTGTGTGTCTCTGTGTGTGTGTGTGTTTGTGTGTGTGTTATCTCTTTAAATCTACACACCCTCTTTGTATGGACATGTGGACTATTTGTATTCAGTGAGTCCATTGTATCCCTTTAAATCTTTCTCTATTCAGGATTATGTGTGTGTGTGTGTGTGTGTGTGTGTGTGTGTGTCTGTGTGTGTGTGTGTGTGTGTGTGTGTGTGTGTGTGTGTGTGTGTGTGTGTGTGTGTGTGTGTGTGTGTGTGTGTGTGTGTGTGTGTGTGTGTCTCTGTGTGTCTGTGTGTCTGTCTGTGTGTGTGTGTGCGTTTGTTTGTGTTATCTCTTTAAATCTACACACCCTCTATATTCATGTGGATTATTTGTATTCAGTGAGTCAATTGTATCTCTTTAAATATTTACTTATTCAGGATTAGAAATTCATTCAGTGTTACATTTCAGCTGTGTGTTTTTGTCTTTGCTAAAGATTTAATACTGATGTTGTG
>NC_137922.1:57337203-57349703 GCF_963457725.1 Sprattus sprattus | reverse complement strand
ATGTGATGGAATTCATTAAAAAAACTAAATACGAACATTAGGGTTTTGGGTGGGGATACAAGTGAAAATATAACCGACATTTTATTTGTTTAAATGTCTATATTTGATATATCATTTAACATAGGCATGTAATAGGGCTCTAATTTGTCCATTTAAGTTCACAACGGGTACCAAACCATACATACCTGGAACAGAGGGTTCCGCAGTATCGATTCCCCCAGTTCAGAAACCTGTGTTTTTGGACGTCATCTTCTAAGATGGTTAATGGTTCGGATTGTGGGGGGCCTGAGCCAGCCATCCTGGTCTGAGCTCGGTTGAATGTCAGCTTTTCTTTAGGATGTAAACAATTGAAAACTCTGGGTTCGCGTTATAAATAGTGTGTAATATTGATTTTTGTAATGGTGTGTAATATTTTATGATTATTGTGTTAATGATAGTATTAGTGTGCAATATTGATTATTGTAATGGTGTGTAATATTTTAAAATTATTGTATTAGTGTGAAGTATTGATTATTGTATTAGTGTGCAATATCGATTATTGTAATAGTGTGTAATATTGATTATTGTAATAGTGTGCCATATTGATCTCATGACTAACCCTGACCTCTAACCTCTCTGTCTTTAAGGATCCTTCTCACAGCTGGATGGTGAGTCACCTCCTTCATCACACACACACACACACACACACACACACACACACACACACACACACGCACACACATGCTGACACTAATGCGAACCCTAAGACACAGACAGTTGTCTAATCCCTATGACCCCTATGATTCCCTTCAGTGTGTGGGCGACCCCCCCTCAACACCCGCATAGTGGGGGGAGAGGACGCCCCTGCGGGGGCGTGGCCATGGCAGGTCAGCCTACAGCGCAACAGCCGTCATTTCTGCGGGGGGTCCCTCATCAACAAGGACTGGGTGATGTCAGCCGCTCACTGCTTCTCAAGGTGAGACTCAGGTGCTCTCGGACGTATTTTGGCACAACACGCTCACCGTAGCTCCGTAAATCTACCGCACACATCGTGGGTGACTCTTAAAGAAACATAATGCTGGAACTATCTAAAACTAGAGGCACCTCAGTGGATGCAAAGGACTGCGTGTCTTGTACCAAGATTCCCTAAGATTATGTGCTTGAGAGCATGAGCATATAACATGGGGACAAAAACAATCTAACATCCCAACAAAGGGCAGGGAAACTAGCCAGGTATTTAACTCCTGGCTAATCAAGGGAATACATAACAGATGAGGACACACAGAGGGAAACCAGCGAGGGCACACAATGGGTTACAGGTGAGGGCACACAATGGGTTACAGGTGAGGGCACACAATCACAACAACGTGGACACAAAACAAACAAAGAAAGCACAAAGTCTGTTAAAAGGTCCTTTTGCCAACAGAGGCTGCCACGATCGTGACACTAGCATATTAACTCACTGCACTAGTCTGCAGCGATGCCTGTGTGTGTGTGTCTGTGTGTGTGCGTGTGTGTGTGTGTGTGTGTATGTGTGTGTGTGTGCCAACGGTTACAGGTGAAGTGTGTGTGTGTGTGTGTGTGTGTGTGTGTGTGTGTGTGTGTGTGTGTGCGTGCGTATGCACCCATAGTAACAGGTGAAGTGTGTGTGTGTGTGTGCGTGCGTATGTGTGTGTGTGTGTGTGTGTGTGTGCGTGCGTATGTGTGTGTGTGTGCCAACGGTTACAGGTGAAGTGTGTGTGTGTGTGTGTGTGTGTGTGTGTGTGTGTGAGCGTGTGTGTGTGTGTGTGTGTGTGTGTGTGTGTGTGTGTGTGTGTGTGCGTGCGTATGCCACCATAGTAACAGGTGAAGTGTGTGTCCTCCTCTCTTTCTGCAGCTTGAACCCCTCCGGCCTGACCATCTTCCTGGGACGGCAGAATCAGGTGGGCAGCAACCCAAACGAGGTTTCCAGGACCGTCTCTCGAATAATCAGACATCCCAATTACGACAGCCCGCCCAACGATAACGACATCTCCCTCCTCCGCCTCTCCTCCTCCGTCACCTTCACTAACTTCATCAGCCCTGTCTGCCTGGCAGCAGCCGACAGCACCTTCAACCGGGGCACCAGCAGCTGGGTGACAGGCTGGGGCACCCTCAGCTCAGGAGGTGAGCACACACACACAAACACACACACAAGCACACATACACACACACACACACATACACTCACCCACACAGACACACACGCGCGCACACATATACATATGCACACACATACGCACGGACGCATGCACACACACACACACTCTCACACTCTCACATACACACACACACATACACTCACAAACACACACACACGCACACCCCCCCCCCCCCCACACACACACACACACACACACACACAAACTCTGAAACTTAACCTGATTGTCTCCTGTCTCTCCTAGGACCCTCCCCATCGACCCTTCAGGAAGTGGAGGTGCCGGTCACAGGGAACAGGAACTGTTTCTGCAATTACAGACCAACAAACACCCTCATCACTGACAACATGATCTGTGCCGGGAGGGACGAGGGGGGCAAGGACTCCTGCCAGGTGATCATGTGACTATTTACTCCTGCCAAGTGGTCATGTGACTATTTACCCCTGTCATGTGATCATGTGACTATTTACTCTGTCAGGTGATCATGTGACTATTTACTCTGTCAGGTGATCATGTGACTATTTACTCTGTCAGGTGATCCTGTGACTATTTACTCTGTCAGGTGATCATGTGACTATTTACTCTGTCAGGTGGTCATGTGACTATTTACTCCTGCCAGGTGGTCATGTGACTATTTACTCTGTCAGGTGGTCATGTGACTATTTACTCCTGCCAGGTGGCTATGTGACTATTTACCTCTGTTAGGTAATCAAGCACAAAGGTCAAGAGTCAAAGAGAAACTCAGAAAGAACCCTTAAGCAGAACCGTCTACTTGGAGCCGGACAGAGAGGGAGAGAGGGAGAGAAAGAGAGAGAGGGAGACAGAGGGAGAGAAAGAGAGAGAGAGAGAAAGAGAGAGAGAGAGAGGGAGGGAGGGAGAGAGGGAGAGAGAGAAAGAGAGAGAGAGAGAGGGAGGGAGGGAGAGAGAGAGCGAGAGAGAGAGAGAAAGAGAGAGAGCGGGAGGGAGGGAGGGAGAGAGAAAGAGAGGAGGGACCCATCTGCTTGGAGCCGGACGGGTACAGACAGAAGAAGGGGGCGGGGAGCTTGAAGCAGAAGGGGAGGAGTCAATCAGAAACTTGTCAGATATGCTAAGCATGCTAAGAGGCTAAGCATGTTAGCATACATGTGTCAAATGTGCACGATACATACAAACTTATACAAAATTATAAGATAAGATGGGGAGAGAGCATTATAGAATTGTAAAACAGCGTAGTGGGTATGCAGTGGTATCGGAATGTTACTCTTACAAGGGTAAGGTGAGCAATAAAAACAGAAAACTATGTCGATGGTGGCATTTATTTACCTATTACCGGTATTGCAGACAGATAGAGATTCATAGCTCGCAACATATTGAAAAAAAGAGCTGAACTAGTTCATTTTTTGGAGCTGTGAACTTAGTTCAAAACGTTGAATTATGAACTATGAACTGAACTAGCTCATTTTAAAATTTGTGACCTATGAACTGAACTAGTTCATGTTGAAACTTTCCCAACTCTGATCATGGACACGGTAAAAGATCACATCGCCTTACAAACTTCGTGTTTACCTGTGTCAGGTGATCATGTGTTTACCTGTGTCAGGTGATCTTGTGACTGTTTCTGAGATTATGGGATGGTAACACCAGTCTGTTCTGACCCGTCTCTCAGGGCGATTCTGGCGGTCCGATGATGAGTAAGCAGGGTTCTGTGTGGGTCCAGTCTGGCGTTGTGAGCTTCGGCATCGGTTGCGCCCAGGCCCAGTTCCCAGGAGTGTATGCACGGGTCTCTCAGTTCCAGAGCTGGATCAACACCCAGATCACCAGCAACCGGCCAGGCTTTGTCACCTTCACCTCCACCGGGACAGACGCAGACCTGAGTCGCACTTGCACCGGCCTGTCTGCTGTCACCACCACCACCACCACCACGACCACTACCGCCACCACCACCACAACCCCGGCAACCACCACACCGCCACGTAAGTCACACTACCACACAACCAAACCACCACTGATCCAGTCTACCTTGTGTGTGTTTGTGTCCTACCTATGGGTGTGTGCGTGTGTGTATCCTACCTGTGTGTGTGTGTGTGTGTCCTACGTTTGTGTGTGTGTCCTACATGTGTGTGTGTGTGTCCTACATGTACGTATATGTGTGTGTACGTTTATGTGTGTGTGTGTGTGTGTGTCCTTCCCGTGTGTGTGTGTGTGTGTGTGTGTGTGTGTGTGTGTGTGTGTTCTTCCTGTAATCATCCCTCTCTCCCAGCAGCGGTGGTGTGTGGACGGGCCCCTCTGAACTCTCGTCTGATTGGTGGATCAGATGTGTCGGCGGGCGTGTGGCCGTGGCTGGCCAGCCTACAGCTGAACGGGACACACACCTGTGGAGGGACTCTGGTGTCCGAGACGCTCGTGCTCACCTCTGCTAACTGCTTCTCCAGGTACACGCACACACACACACACACACACACACACACACACACACACACACACTGTACCCATGCAATGACAGACTAATAGAGTTGTTAAGTGACTTTGTCTAATGAAAACGTTACTATCGTATCTTCCTGGTAACTCCACCGTTACTGTCGTATCTCCATGGTAACTTCAACGTTACTGTCGTATCTCCATGGTAACTTCAACGTTACTGTCATATCTCCATAGTAACTCCAACGTTACTGTCGTATCTCCATGGTAACTCCATCGTTACTGTCGTATCTCCATGGTAACTTTGACGTTACTGTTGTATCTTCATGGTAACTCCAACGTTACTGTCGTATCTTCAACATTACTTTTGTATCTCCATGGTAACTCCAACGTTACTGTCGTATCTCCAGCTCCATCACGCCTTCTGATTGGACGGTGTTCCTGGGCCGCCTGCGACAGAACGGCTCCAACCCCAATGAGGAGTCGGTGGGTGTGGCCAACATCACGCTGAGCAGCCTATCAGGCGAGAACGTGGCCATGGTGCAGCTGACCAGGAAGCCCACCCTCTCCAACTTCATTCAGCCAATCTGCGTGGAACAGAACGCGGGCGCCATCGCCACGGGAACCACCTGCTGGGTCGCAGGCTGGGGCAACGCACAGGCTGGAGGTGTGTGTGTGTGTGTGTGTGTGTGTGTGTGTGTGTGTGTGTGTGTGTGTGTGTGTGTGTGTGTGTGTGTGTAAGTGCGAGTGTGTCTGTGTGTGTGTGTGTGTGATTACGAGTGTGTGTGTCTGTCCATGATATGTGTGTGTGTATGTATCTGTCTGTGATTACGTGTGTGTGTGTGTGTGTGTGTGTGTGTGTGTGTGTGTGTGTGTGTGTGTGTGTGTGTGTGTAAGTGCGAGTGTGTCTGTGTGTGTGTGTGTGTGATTACGAGTGTGTGTGTCTGTCCATGATATGTGTGTGTGTATGTATCTGTCTGTGATTACGTGTGTGTGTGTGTGTGTGTGTGTCTGTGATTATATGTGTGTGATTGTGTGTGTGTGTGTGATTACATGTGTGTGTGTGTGTGTTAGAGCATGGATCGTCCGAATTGTTCTGTCCGAGCCCGGCCCGTTCCGACAGAATAGTAACCAAGCCCGGACCGAGTCCAACAGCCATTGAAATATTTTTTTTCCGAAACCGAACCAACCCGACGGAATCAATTTCTCAACTGTTCATAGTACTAATGCCACATTGACGTACGTTTTTTATGAATAGCCTGGCTTTATTTAACTGGGGCATCAACAGTTACAGTAAATGCTCTCTCACACAAACAAGTGCTGTTAAACGCACAAGCGTGCACAATAAGGCCAATAAGCATATTTAAATTAAATGATTCACATTGCAAGAACGTTTAGTAAAATGGTGCGGCTCCTTTAAGAGGAGCACGTACAGGGAGGGACAACGGTGACGCATAGTTTGGATGTAGCGACAAACATTTATGTGCTGTAACAGTGTTAACCAGTATGTGAGTAACGTGAGTTTTATTAAAGCATAGCGTGTTTAATGTGTAGCTATTTAATTCTGTTTGTTAACCTTTCCTGCTGTCTGTATTAACTAACCAGCAGCAGACAGAAAGGAAAGGGAATTAACCCCGAAGTTAAAAACATCTACTATGGCCGTGGAGCATTTTACTCCTCTGCAATCTCCAACGACGTTCAGAGACAGACAGCACAAAAGGTTAACAAACGGAATGAAATAGCTACACATTACACCCGCTATGCTTAAATAAAACTCAAGTTTTATGCTACACCAACGGAGGCACAACAGACAAGTCTTACCATTAAAGATATTTTAGCACGCCAACGTTCGTTCTGAAACTATCTACATCCAACCATCGAGGTTTAATCCATGTTGTTGTGGAGAACGAGAGTTGCATCAATCATATTTCATTAAAACTTCACACTTCTTACATTGGACATATCCAACAGCCTAATTAGAATCTGCATCGTCTACTTAGCAGAAATATCCCCATACAGTAGATTTCCCTTTGTTTAGTATCATTTTATACTCTCCAGATGACAGTTTCTCTTTAACTTTCTCCGTGATGCCATTTTGCCACCTGTAATCGTGTTGTCACGGACATAAACAAATTCCCGCCACGGGAAGAAGGCTGTTATCCTAAAACTTAGGACCTAATTGTGATTTATTTTATTCTCAAAAACGAACTTTTGCATCATGTGAAGCAGACAGTTGGCTTCACTATTTATTAAGATATTTTAAATATGGAATGTTCAATGCATTATCGCGCTGATGTGTCAAGCCCAACCCGAGCCCGCTTATACATTTCTCAATATTTGTCCGAACCCGGCCCAACCCGTCGGGTTCTGACGGGCTCGGGTCGGGGATCCATCCTCTAGTGTGTGTGTGTGTGTGTGTGTGTGTGTGTGTGTGTGTCTGTGATTACGTGTGTGTGTGTGTGTGTCTGTGATTACGTGTGTGTGTGTGTTTAAAATTTCATGTGTGTTTGCGTCTGTGATAACAGTTGTGTGTGTGTTTCTCTCTCTCTCTCTCTCTTTCTCTCTCTCTCTCTCTCCCTCCCTCTCTCTCTCTCTCTCTCCCTCTCTCTCTCTCTCTCCCTCTCTCTCTCTCTCTTCTTCCCTCCCTCCAGGTGACCAGCCCCTTCAGGAGGTGCAGACATCAGTGGTTGCCTGTGGCAACGCATCCTCCTCTGCTGATGCCATCTGCACCAACACTCTTCAGTTACAGCAGGTGAAGTACCTAGTAGCTAACGCATCACTTCCCTTTCTTCTAACGCCTCACTTCCTCTCTTCTAACGCCTCACTTCCTCTCTCTTCAGTTACAGCAGGTGAAGTAACTAGTAGCTAACGCCTCACTTCCTCTCGTATAACGCCTCACTTCCTTTCTTCTAACGCCTCACTTCCTCTCTTCTAATGCCTCACTTCCTCTCTCTTCAGTTACAGCAGGTTAAGTCACTAGTAGCTAACGCCTCACTTCCTTTCCTCTAGCGCCTCACTTCCTTTCTTCTAACGCCTCACTTCCTCTCTTCTAACGCCTCACTTCCTCTCTTCTAACGCCTCACTTCCTTTCTTCTAACATCTCACTTCCTCTCTCTCAAATAACTCACAGCGTGCGTGTGTGAGTATGTGTGTGTGTGTGTGTGTGTGTTTGTGGGTGCAGGACATTTGATCTGTTCTTTATTCATGTTATATAATGTTACTCCTTTATTTCCCTCCCTCCCTCTCTCTTTCTCTCTCTCCCTCCCTCGCTCTCTCTCGCCCTCTACCTCTCTCTTTCTCTCCCTCTATCCCTCCCCCTCTTTCTCTCTCTCTCACCCTCCCTCTATCTCTCTCTCCCTCCCTCTCCCTCTATCTCTCTCTCTTTCTCTCTCTCAGGGTGATATGGGAGGTCCCCTCATGTGTCAGCAGGGCGAGTCGTGGTTCCAGGTTTCTGTGATCGCTGTGAACAACAACACTCTAAACTCCTCCTCCTCCTCGTCCAACTCCTCCTCCAACTCCACGTCCAGAGCCGCCAGCCAATCAGATCGCTCCTCAGTGCAGGTCTTCAGTCCGACGTCTCGGTTCAGCACCTTCCTGTCAGACTTCTCCTTCCCTGCCAACTTCTCCTCAGACACCACCACCAACACCACCACCACAACCCCCACTGCCACCACTGCCAACACCACCAGTGGGGGGCGCCACTCCTTCACCACCCTCTCCCTCCTCTCTCTCCTCATCCTCTCCCTCTCCACCGCTCAGCTGGCCTCCCAGCACTAACCCTGAGGTCAAAGGTCATAGGTCATGACTGCCTATTATCCACTACTGAAATAACCAACGAGGTGTGTGTGTGTGTGTGCGTCTGATGTACGTGTAAGTAGCATCATTAATCAGGGATCAATTCTGTGATGGGAGCACTGTAGCTCAGCTTTCTAAGCGACTATCCTTATCATGGCATTGTGTTTGTGTGTGTGTGTGTGTGTGTGTGTGTGTGTGTGTGTGTGTGGCTCTGTTAGCGACCACACTTTCTCAGGATCTCCTGGTTTGCACTTAAAATAAAAGATTTTTATTTTAATTTTAAAATGTAATTCTTTTTAAATTGTACTGTCACTTTATATCCAGTGAGACTTGATATAGTAAGTTCATAAAAATCTTTTTTTTCTGTCTCTGTAAGGTTTTCTGTGCAAATAAAATGTATAATTCTTTGCAAATAAATCTTTGTAAGTATACTTTATGAACCATAGGAGAGCTGAAACCTACGTCACTGGCCTTGATGTGTGTGTGTGTGTGTGTGTCAATGTGTGAATACAGTGCCCTCCAAAATAATTGGCACCCTTAGGGAATATTTGACGTTGTCAAGACTTCAGGCAACAATTTGGCTCATTGGCGGCCTCTGGTGGCCAAAGGACATCATGAACTCATTGGTGTCCACATGTGCCTTTGTTGTCTTTGTGTGACCTCACCTGTTCCCTATTAAATCACCTCACCTGTTCCCCATTATATCACCTCACCTGTTCCCCATTATATCACCTCACCTGTTCCCCATTATATCACCTCACCTGTTTCACATTATATCACCTCACCTGTTCCCCATTATATCACCTCACCTGTTCCCCACCAATCACCTCACCTGTTCCCCATTATATCACCTCACCTGTTCCCCATTGCATGATCTCCACCTGACTTCTGTTAATTAGTAAGGGTACAAATACTCCCTCCCCCCTCCTCTCCCGCTCCTCAGATGCTCCTCGGACCTCATCGGGTCGTTCCTAGAATGCAAGTTGTGTGAGCAAGCACTTTGTGATGCTTTGTCTTTTCCCAAGACAAATAGGGTTCTCGTGCACTCTGGTGCCGCTAGCGTAGCTAGTTTCAGGCCTATGTCTCATCAATCTAGTTTTTAGCTCTTCAGCTTTTGAGCACTGCTCTCCCATGCCCACATCCACGGCTGGAGTGCCCTTGGGTACACACGTGGCAGCCGTGGCCTACTGGTTAGGGTTTCAGGCTGGAAACCGGAGGGTGGCCAGTTTGATCCTCGACCAGTAGGAAAACTGTGGGTGGGGGAATTGGTAGAGCACTGCTCCCCCATGTCCACATCCAAGGCTGAAGTGCCCTTGAGCAAGGCACCTAACCCCGATCACTGCTCCCTGGGCGCCGCCAAAGACAGCTCACTGCCCCGGGTTAGTGTGTAACTTCACTTTACTGTGTGTGTGTTCACTGGGTGCTGTGTGTGTGTAACTCCCCTGGATGGGTCAAATGCAGAGGTGGAATTCAGAGTGTGTGTGTCTACACCACCTCAGCCATAGAGTCACTTTCTTTACTTTCTGTGTGTGTGTGTGTGTGTGTGTGTGTGTGTGTGATACACCCTTTTTGACGTTCCTTCTGTGCCTGTGGATTTACCCCCTACGATTGGATTACTGCTGTCGAAAAGACCATTTGTAAATATAGAGAAGCAAAGTGTCAACATCCTGCAATTGGGTCCTGACAGCTAAAATTATTTAAATACAAATTTATAAAATTTAAATCTAACTGAAATGTATTTCCAATCAGGTTTTACATTTTTAAGACACATGCTCTCACACACACACACACATACACACACACATACACACACACATACACACACACACAAATACCCACTCAAGCAGGGCAGACTCCCCTCAGTCTGAATGGTTTCATTGACATGCAGATTTCTCTCTGACCTCACACATTAGGTACACACACGCACACAAAAACTCACACAGGCACTCTCTCACAATAAGACATTCTCAATCTGCTCTATCCTGAAAAACTTGTTTATCTACAATTAAGTTTTCCATGAAGTGTTTACCAGCAGCAACAAACACACACACACACGCACACGCACACGCACACAAACACACACACACACACACACACAGTCACACTCACACTCACACTCATACACATACAACCCTCAATATTCATGATTATCTTTATTCAGTGTCCATCTTACCTATTTAAATATACACATCCTTTATATTCATGTGGATTTTTTTTATTCAGTGTAACCATTATATCTTTTTAAATCTACACACCTCCCATATATATGTGTGTGTGTGTGTGTGTGTGTGTGTGTGTCACTGATGTCATTTCTAAAATTAGGATCAGAAACAGGTATCTGCCATGTGCCTAGCGATGACCTCATCACATGGGTATATGCAGTTTTCCACAGGTGAGTGTGTGTGTGTGTGTGTGTGTGTTTGTTTGTGGGTGTGAGGGGTATCTTTGAGTTGCGTGTGTGTTCTGGAAAGAGGTTTCTGAGAAAAATGCAGAAAAACCAGATTCCGCACCGAACCCCTTGTTTCCTGCCTGGGCGTCCGAGGGTGTGGTCCTGCCTGACACACTCCTGACCTCTGACCTTCAGTGGGTGTGGTCCAGCCTGACACACTCCTGACCTCTGACCTTTCAGTGGGTGTGGTCCAGCCTGACACACTCCTGACCTCTGACCTTTCGTGGGTGTGGTCCATCCTGACACACTCCTCTGTAGGCCGATAAGCCATCTCTTACCATTATACCTGTTAAAGCCAGTATTGATTTAAACCTGTCATAGCCTGCATTCAATTAAACCTGTTATAGCGTATATTCAATTGAACCTGTTATAGCCTGTATTCAATTAAACATCATAGCGTATATTCAATTAAACCTGTCATAGCGTATATTCAATTGAACCTGTCATAGCGTATATTCAATTAAACCTGTTATAGCCTGTATTCAATTAAACATCATAGCGTATATTCAATTAAACCTGTCATAGCGTATATTCAATTAAACCTGTCATAGCGTATATTCAATTGAACCTGTCATAGCGTATATTCAATTAAACCTGTTATAGCCTGTATTCAATTAAACATCATAGCGTATATTCAATTAAACCTGTCATAGCGTATATTCAATTAAACCTGTCATAGCCTGTATTCAATTAAACATCATAGCCTGCATTCAATTAAACACTGTAGCCTGTATTCAATTAAACCTGTTATAACCTGTATTCAATTACACATCATAGCGTATATTCAAATAAACATCATAGCCTGTATTCAATTTTACATCATAGCCTATATTCAATTAAACATCATAGCCTGTATTCAATTAAACATCATAGCCTGTATTCAAATAAACATCATAGCCTGTATTTAATTTTACATCATAGCCTGTATTCAATTTTACATCATAGCCTGCATTCAATTAAACATCGTAGCCTATATTCAATTAAACATCATAGCCTATATTCAATTAAGCATCATGGCCTGTATTCAATTAAACATCGTAGCCTATATTCAATTAAACATCATAGCCTGTATTCAATTAAACATCACAGCGTATATTCAATTGAACCTGTCATAGCCTGTATTCAATTAAACATCATAGCCTGTATTCAATTAAACATCGTAGCGTATATTCAATTGAACCTGTCATAGCCTAAATTCATTAAAATGGTTAAAGCCTATATTCAATTGAACCTGTCATAGCCTATATTCAATTAAACATCATAGCCTGTTTTCAATTAAACATCATAGCCTGTATTCAATTAAACATCATAGCCTATATTCAATTAAACATTGTAGCCTATATTCAATTAAACCTCTCAAAGCCTGTATTCAATTAAACATCATAGCCTGTATTCAATTTTACATCATAGCCTGCATTCAATTAAACATCGTAGCCTATATTCAATTAAACATCATAGCCTATATTCAATTAAGCATCATGGCCTGTATTCAATTAAACATCGTAGCGTATATTCAATTGAACCTGTCATAGCCTAAATTCAATTAAAATGGTTAAAGCCTATATTCAATTGAACCTGTCATAGCCTATATTCTATTAAACATCATAGCCTGTTTTCAATTAAACATCATAGCCTGTATTCAATTAAACATCATAGCCTGTTTTCAATTAAACATCATAGCCTGTATTCAATTAAACATCATA
>NC_137922.1:57322203-57334703 GCF_963457725.1 Sprattus sprattus | reverse complement strand
AGACACGCAGACACACACACACACACGAACAAACACACAGACGCACACACAAACACACTCACTGACCAAAAAAACACTAATCTCTAAGGATATTTATTACCTTGAAGTTGTCAGACCAGTCAAAGCAATTCATAGAATGCAGTTCAACCGCGCTCTCACAAACAGACTCACCCACGCAAACACACACACAAAGACACACACAAACTCACACACACACACACAAACACAGACACACACACACAAACACACACACACAAACCACACTCACACACACACACACAAACCACACTCACACACAACCTCACACACATACACACACACGATGGCCGATCTAAGTCGGCCATACGACTCATATGACTGGCTAATACGAGGCGGTCATCTCTGCGATGGCACTGGACATTGGATGACAGTGGTTCAGGAGGTAGAGGAGTCGTTTAGTAATCGGAGGACACCGAACCCCTAACCGCTCCCAATGAGCAGGTTGGCATCTGAGGCAGTAGCCTCTGCCATTGGTTTGTGTGAGTGGGAAGATGCCTGAGGTGATCACTTCACCTTTACCTTTAAAGCTGTAAAGCGCTTTGGTTAAGCTCCGTCCAGTTTCTGAGTTAGTTTTCCTTGTGTTGTCATGTGTTCTTCGGTTTTGTGTTTTGTTTGCCTTTGTCGCCCTGTTACAGACTTGTCACGCCCTGCCCTTTGTGTAGGCCCCGTCTTGTTGATTGTCTGCCCCGTCTTGTTGATTGTCTGCCCGGCCTTGATTGTTTTCACCTGTCCCTCATCATCTGTTGTATTTACAGTGCATGAAATGCCCTGTATTGTTATTCCTAGGCTTCTTATTCTTTTTAGTGGCTTCTGCGCTTAATTCAGCTTGAACCCCTAACTATGAAACTTCGTTCAAACTTTGGCGAGTAGGTCTTATGCAATGTATGCCAAAGAAAAACTAATACAAATTTTCCCATTGACTTACATTGGGCCATTGTGACATCATAGTAGGGTAATTAAACTGGCTTGCACCTGTGCTTCACTGACACCTGCGCCAAGGTTCCAAGGCTCATCTTCTCTCTGTCCCTCTCCATTCAACTGTATTCCATTCATGATTGTTTATTCAGGGAGAATTGACTGAGCACAGGGCTCTATTGCAGCAATACCCTCACTGAGGCTACAGAATACAGAAGAACAATATATAAACAAACCATAACAAAACAAAACAGACAAAATAAATAAACAAAACACATATAAAAACTCAGAAATGTGTGTGTGTGTGTGTGTGTGTCTGTGTGTGTGTGTGTGTGTGTGTGTGTGTGTACCGAACTGTCAGTAAACGTTTATTCTTTCTCCCTACTCATGAGTCCGAGTGTGCAATCCAAACATAATCACTCAACCGTCGTGTCAGCTTTGAGTAGAAAAGTGTGTGTGTGTGTGTGTGTGTGTGTGTGTGTGCGTGTGTTTGTGTTTGTGTGTGTGTGTGTGTGTGTGTGTGTGTGCGTGTGTTTGTGTTTGTGTGTGTGTGTGTGTGTCTGTGTGTGTGTGTGTGTGTGTGTGTGTGTGTGTGTGTGTGTGTGTGTGTGTGTGTGTGTGTGTGTGTGTGTCTATACCCACATACTATGTGTAACCTGGACTGAACTTACCAGTTAAACCTTGACTGATCGACTGAATCTGAGTGTAATATTGATCGATTGATTAGTGTATTAGTGTGTAATATTGATTATTGTAATAGTGTGTAATATTGATTATTGTAATAGTGTGTAATATTGATTATTGTAATAGTGTGCTATATTGATTGTTGTAATAGTGTGCAATATTGATTATTGTAATAGTGTGTAATATTGATTATTGTAATAGTGTGTAATATTGATTATTGTAATAGTGTGTAATATTGATTATTGCATTAGTGTGTAATATTGATTATCAATTGTAATATTGATCTCGTCATGACTGACCCTGAACTCTAACCTCTCTGTCTTTAAGGAGCCCTCTCACAGCTGGATGGTGAGTTCCCTCCTTCAACACACACTCACACTCACATACACACACACACACACCCACACAGAGACACACACACACACACTTACATGCCTACACACACATACATGCACACACACATACATGCACATACAGAGGTACAGGTACACAAACATACATGCATGCACACACATGCACACACACACACACACACACACACACACACACATACACACACACACATGCATGCACACACGCAAACAAACACACACATACATGCATGCACACACACACACAAACACACACACGCTAACACTAACGCGCACCCTAAGAAACAGACAGTTGTCTGATCTCTATGACCCCAATGATTCCCTGCAGTGTGTGGGCAAGCCCCCCTCAACACCCGCATAGTGGGGGGAGAGAATGCCCCTGCGGGGGCGTGGCCATGGCAGGTCAGCCTACAGCGCGGTGGCCACTTCTGCGGGGGGTCCCTCATCAACAAGGACTGGGTGATGTCAGCCGCACACTGCTTCTCAAGGTGAGACTCAGGGGTAACTCTTTGAGAAACATTATGCAGGATTTAAGGTAACCCTTTATTGAACCTTCATAAGGGCACACACACACTTTGCTGAACCTTCATAAGACGCACACACACACTTTACTGAACCTTCATAAGACACACACACACACACACTCATCCACGCACACACGCACATAACCTTACATAACATAATTTAACATAGTCTTAATAATAATAATAATAATAATAATAATAATAATAATAATAATAATAATTAGATAATAATTAGGCAGATATAATCTGTGGCTACGTGCACTAGCATATAAACTCACTGCACTAATCTGTGGCTACGTGCACTAGCACATAAACTCAATGCACTTATATGTGGCTACGTGCACTAGCATATAAACTCAATGCACTAATCTGTGGCTACGTGCACTAGCATATAAACTCATGTGCACTAGCCTGACTATTCCTAAATGAATTACTGAAGAGGGGATGCATCTCTAAAGACACCCGTGTGTGTGTGGTGTGTGTGTGTGTGTGTGTGTGTGTGTGTGTGTGTGTGTGTGTGTGTGTGTGTGTGTGTGTGGTGTGTGTGTCAGTGTGTGTGTGTGTGTTTGTGTGTGTGAGTGTGCGTCAGTCTGTGTGTGGTGTGTGTGTGGTGTGTGTGTGTGTGTGTGTGTGTGGGGGGGGGGGGGGGGGGGGGGTGCGTGCGTGCTTGTGTGTTTGTGTACCTACAGTTACAGATGACGTTTGTCTCTTCCTCTCTGCGTGTGGCGTGCAGGTGTGTGTGTGTTTACCCACAGCTAAAGGTGACGTGTGTCTCTTCCTCTCTCTCTGCAGCACCAGCACCTCTGGCCTGGTTGTCTCCCTTGGGCGGCAGACTCAGGAGGGCAGCAACCCAAACGAGGTTTCCAAGACCGTCTCTGAGATCATCAACCATCCCAATTACAACAGCGCCACCAGCGATAACGACATCGCCCTCCTCCGCCTCTCCTCCTCAGTCACCTTCACTAACTTCATCCGCCCCGTCTGCCTGGCAGCAGCCGACAGCACCTTCAACCGGGGCACCACCAGCTGGGTGACAGGCTGGGGCACCATCAGCGAGGCAGGAGGTGAACACACACACACACGCACACACACTCACACACACACGCATGCACACACATGCACACACACGTGGCAGCCGTGGCCTACTGGTTAGGGTTTCAGGCCAGTTTGATCTTTGACCAGTAGGAAAAATGTGGGCGGGGGAAGTGGTAGAGCACTTCTCTCCGATGCCGCCATCCACGGCTGAAGTGCCCTTGAGCAAGGCACCTAACCCCGATCACTGCTCCCCGGGCGCTGCCAATGGCAGCTCACTGCTCCGGGTTAGTGTAACTTCACTTCACTGTGTGTGTTCACTGGGTGCGGTGTGTGTCACTACCCTGGATATGTCAAATGCAGAGGTGGAATTCAGAGTGTGTGTGTCTACACCACCTCTGCCTAGAGTCACTTTCACTTTTCACTTTTCACTTTTCACTTTTCACCTTCACTTCACTCACACACACACGCACACACACACACTCTGAAAGTTAACCTGATTGTCTCTTGTCTCTCCCAGAGTCTCTCCCCTCCCCACAGACCCTTCAGGAAGTGGATGTGCCGGTCACGGGGAACAGGAACTGTTTCTGCAATTACAGACCAAGAAACATCGCCATCACCGACAACATGATCTGTGCCGGGAAAGACGATGGGGGCAAGGACTCCTGCCAGGTGATCATGTGACTATTCAATTAAAAATAAAATGATATAGGAACAAAACAATACATTTGGCTCAAGGTAATTTATAGAGTCAAGGAGAAGATGTGTAGATTAGAAAGAAACCTTAAGCAGTCAGGTGATCATGTGTTTACCTGTGTCAGGTGATCATGTAAGGGTTTACCTGTGTCCAGTGATCATGTGTGTACCTGTGTCAGGTGATCATGTGTGTACCTGTGTCAGGGGATCATGTGTGTACCTGTGTCAGGTGATCATGTGAGTGTTTACCTGTGTCAGGTGATCATGTGATTACCTGTGTCAGGTGATCATGTGATTACCTGTGTCAGGTGATCATGTAAGGGTTTACCTGTGTCAGGTGATCATGTGTTTACCTGTGTCAGGTGATCATGTGTCTGTTTCTGAGATTATGGGAAGGTAACACCAGTCTGTTCTGACCCGTCTCTCAGGGCGATTCTGGCGGTCCGATGGTGAGTAAGCAGGGTTCTGTGTGGGTCCAGTCTGGTGTTGTGAGCTTCGGCATCGGTTGCGCCCAGGCCCAGTTCCCAGGAGTGTATGCACGGGTCTCTCAGTACCAGAGCTGGATCAACACCCAGATCACCAGCGACCAGCCGGGCTTCGTGACCTTCACCTCCACCGGGACAGACACAGACCTGAGTGCCACCTGCACCGGCCTGCCTGCTGTCACCACTACCACCACCACCACCACGACCACTACCGCCACCACCACCACGACCCCGGCAACCACCACACCGCCACGTAAGTCACACCACCACACAACCAAACCACCACCATAGCACCAATCCCTGCCACATAAGTCAGTCAGTGGGTAATGGAGTCAATAATGGAGTGTGTGTGTGTGTGTGTACTACCTGTTTGTGTGTGTGTTTTTGTTTGTGTGTATGTGTGTGTATGCGTGTGTGTCCTACCTGTGTGTGTGTGTGTCCTACATGTTTGTGTGTGTGTGTCCTAGCTTTGTGTGTGTGTGTGTGTGTTTGTGTGTGTCCTACATGTTTGTGTGTGTGTGTGTGTGTTTGTGTGTGTGTATGTGTGTCCTACCTGTGTGTGTGTGTGTGTGTGTGTGTGTGTGTCCTACATGTTTGTGTGTGTGTGTCCTACATGTTTGTGTGTGTGTGTCTGTGTGTCCTACCTGTCTGTGTGTGTGTGTGTGTCCTACATGTTTGTGTGTGTGTGTTTGTCCTACATGTTTGTGTGTGTGTGTCCTACATGTTTGTGTGTGTGTGTGTGTGTGTGTGTGTGTGTGTGTGTGTGTGTCCTACCTGTGTGTGTGTGTCCTCCCTGTGTGTGTGTGTGTGTGTGTGTGTGTGTGTGTGTGTGTCCTAGCTGTGTGTGTGATTATCCCTCTCTCTCCCGGCAGCGGTGGTGTGTGGACGGGCCCCTCTGAACTCTCGTCTGATTGGTGGATCAGACGTGTCGGCGGGGGTGTGGCCGTGGCTGGCCAGCCTGCAGCTAAACGGGACACACACCTGTGGAGGGACTCTGGTGTCCGAGACGCTCGTGCTCACCTCTGCCAACTGCTTCTCCAGGTACACACACACACACACACACACACACACACACGACTGGGAATACACACTCATAGGGCTAGGGATGCCCTCACATTCAAGAATCTTTTTCTTCATTAAAACTACGCCTCACTAACTTTCAGTTACACTAGCAATACCAAGAATGGCCAATAGGTGGCAGTGGCACTCCATCTGACTAGAATAAATACAGTGCTTGTAACAAAATAAAATCACTGCTCCGTTTTCAGTTTAGATTTTGAGTGGATTGTTAATTCTGTACATAGGCTACAAGATATTCAAAAGTAGTATTTCTAAAAAAAAATTGTCATAATGGTAATGGGGAACATGAAAGAGTAGCCAAAATGTTTTGTAGATTACTCACCGACTCACAAATAAACTGGTGCTGTCAAACGATTAAAATATTGAATCGCGATTAATCGCATTTTTGTCATAGTTAACTCAAAATGAATCGCGATGAATCGTAAATGTATTAATCGTATGTTTTATTTTATTGAAAAACAACAATGCCAAACAGGACAGTACAAAACAAAATTATAAAATGCACAAAAAAAAAAAAAAGAAAAAAACGTGTTAATCGCGCGATAATAACGCGTTAAACTGACAGCCTTAAAATAAACCCAATTTATCAGATATGCTTTGCTCCCTAATACTCGACTAAAGACACAACCAAACACCAGCGAGACCACATACTTTACACATCTGTGTTTTTGTGTGTGTGTTAACCCTAACCCTAGACCCAGGGTTTTCAACCGGGGGTCTGCGCCCCCCCTGGTGGTTTGCGACGGCATTGCAGGTGGTCTGTGACATGAGCCTATGTTGATCAGTTCACCATTGATTTTTTTTTTTTTTTAAGAATCGGTTTGATATTTTAACACATTTCCATATTATTCATGAATATCATGAAAAATAAGCCTAAAATTAGGAATATATGTCTAAAATAATATAAAACAGATTCACGCTGACAGAATGTAGCCTTGCATCTATCCAGTCTCTGGTAGCCTGTGCTTTGCTAATGTTAATGCATTGCGTCCCAAATGTCACGCCAAAAAACATATTATGAAGTTGAAGTTGACAAGCATCTGCAGTAAAGCATAGCCTATGTGTACTTTTGACGTTTAGTCGAAAAAGTAATACTTTTGGTGAATTATCTACTTTCCTGAGCTAACATTTCGTTTTAACGTTGAGTTAGCTGGTCTAAAGCACCAATTCATCGTTTTTTAGTGAGGTGAGTGACAGAGGGACAGACTGCCACGATAGACTGACAGGCTGCCACGATAGACTGACAAGGACAGGCTTCCAACAAAGCTGACACCTTCACAAGATACAGGAAAACATAGTCAAAAAAGAAAAAGAAAATACAATGAGGAATACATCAAATACGGATTTACAGTGACGACAGACAGATCAGGAGAGGAGGTACCACTGTGTTTCGTGAGTTCAACATTACTGTCAAATGAAGCCATGAAGCTGTGACAATAACTGTCCTTCCCGCCCCCAGCTCCAACACGGCTTCTGATTGGACGGTGATCCTGGGCCGCCTGCGACAGAACGGCTCCAACCCCAATGAGGTGTCGGTGGGTGTGGCCAACATCACGCTGAGCAGCCTATCAGGCGAGAACGTGGCCATGGTGCAGCTGACCAGGAAGCCCAACCTCTCCAACTTCATTCAGCCAGTCTGCGTGGAACAGAATGCGGGCGCCATAGCCAATGGAACCACCTGCTGGGTCGCAGGCTGGGGCGACGCTCAGGCTGGAGGTGTGTGTGTGTGTGTGTGTGTGTGTGTGTGTGTGTGTGTGTGTGTGTGTGTGTGTGTGTGTGTGTGTGTGTGTGTGTGTGTGTTTGTGTGTGGATGAGGATGAGAGATTCAAAATGATGAATGTGATTGCCTGCATAGTATCTTAGTCTAAACTATATTCTTCCCCTCCCTTCAATTTGTTCCTCTCTCTCCCTCTCTATCTCTATTTCTCTCTCTTCCTCCCCCTCGCTCTCTCTCTTCCTCCCTCTCTTTCCCCCTCCTCCCTCTCCCTCCCTCTCTCTATCCCACCTTTCCTTTCTCTCTCCCTCTCTCTCTCTCTCTCTTCCTCTCTCTCCCCCCCCTCCCTTTCACTCTCTCTTCTTCCCTCCCTCCAGGTGAGCAGCCCCTTCAGGAGGTGCAGACATCAGTGGTTGCCTGTGGCAACGCATCCTCCTCTGCTGATGCCATCTGCACCAACACTCTTCAGTTACAGCAGGTGAAGTAACTAGTAGCTAACACCTCACTTCCTCTCTTCTAACGCCTCACTTCCTCTCTCTTCAGTTACAGCAGGTGAAGTAACTAGTAGCTAACGCCTCACTTCCTCTCTTCTAACACCTCACTTCCTCTCTCTTCAGTTACAGCAGGTGAAGTAACTAGTAGCTAACGCTTCACTTCCTCTCTTCTAACGCCTCACTTCCTCTCTCTTCAGTTACAGCAGGTGAAGTAACTAGTAGCTAACGCCTCACTTCCTCTCTTCTAACGCCTCACTTCCTCTCTTCTAACACCTCACTTCCTCTCACTTCAGTTACAGCAGGTGAAGTTACTAGTAGCTAACGCCTCACTTCCTCTCTTCTAACGCCTCACTTCCTCCTCTCTTCTAACGCCTCACTTCCTCTCTCTTCAGCTACAGCAGGTGAAGTAACTAGTAGCTAACTAGTAGCTAACGCCTCACTTCCTCTCTTCTAACGCCTCACTTCCTCTCTTCTAACGCCTCACTTCCTCCCTCTTCAGTTACAGCAAGTGAAGTAACTAGTAGCTAACGCCTCACTTCCTCTCTTCTAACGCCTCACTTCCTCTCTTCTAACGCCTCACTTCCTCTCTTCTAACGCCTCACTTCCTCTCTCTTCAGTTACAGCAAGTGAAGTAACTAGTAGCTAACGCCTCACTTCCTCTCTTCTAACGCCTCACTTCCTCTCTTCTAACGCCTCACTTCCTCTCTCTTCAGTTACAGCAGGTGAAGTAACTAGTAGCTAACGCCTCACTTCCTCTCTTCTAACGCCTCACTTCCTCTCTCTTCAGTTACAGCAAGTGAAGTAACTAGTAGCTAACGCCTCACTTCCCTTTCTTCTAACGCCTCACTTCCTCTCTTCTAACGCCTCACTTCCTCTCTTCTAACACCTCACTTCCTCTCTCTCAATCCACTCCACTGTATTTCTCTCTCTCATAACTCATAGCTGTGTGTGTGTGTGTGTGTGCGTGTGTGTGTGTGTGTGTGTGTGTGTGTGTGTGTGTGTGTGTCTGTCTGTCTAGAGTGCATTTCTATCATAGCTGTGAGAGAGTGCAGGTCATTTAAAAGTAACACTATGGAGTTTCTGGAGCCGCCAGGTAGTGGGCTACTTTCTGCCGGACTATTCCAAGCAAGCTAGCCTACTCAGCTTTCACCATAACTTTACAAAGAAGCCGACGTGAGAGCACTTATTACTATCATTAATGTCCAAGCGTGTTATAACAAGCTTGCTAACATCGTTTACCGGATGTCTTGCTAGCTGCTAAACTAAGCGAAACCTGTTGAAATTAGCTTACTTTGTTTATGACAAACTAGCGAGTCAACAACTTTCCTAACACAGTAAAACATCAAGAAAGTGCAACACAAGACAAAGCAAGACAGCAAATAAGTTACTGAATAGTCCAGCAGAAAGTAGCCCCCTACCTGGCGGCTCCAGAAACTCCATAGTGTTACTTTAATACTGACATCTGTTTTTTATTCTATCATGTAAAGTAATGTTGCTCTTCTCTTCCTCTCTCTCTCTCCCTCTCTCTCTATCTCTCCCTCTTTCTTTCTCTCTCTCAGGGTGATATGGGAGGTCCACTCATGTGTAAGCAGGGTGAGTCGTGGTTCCAGGTTTCAGTGATCGCTGTGAATAACAGCACTCTTAACTCCACCTCCAGAGCTACCAGCCAATCAGATCGCTCCTCAGTGCAGGTCTTCAGTCGGACAGCTCGGTTCAGCAGCTTCCTGTCTGGCTTCTCCTTCCCTGCAACCACCACCACCACCAGTGGGGGGCGCCACTCCTTCACCACCATCTCCCTCCTCTCTCTCCTCATCCTCTCCCTCTCCGCCGCTCAGCTGGCCTCCCAGCACTAACCCTGAGGTCAAAGGTCACAGGTCATGACGGCCTATAATCCACTACTGAAATAACCAACGAGGTGTGTGTGTGTGTGTGTGTGTGTTTGTGTGTGTGTGTGTGTGTGTGTGTGGTGGATGTGGGGTTCGACTGTATCCTGCTATCCACTACGGTACTAACCAACGGGGCCTACACATCGCTTATTGTCATTGTGCACACACACACAAACACACACACACACACACACACACACACACACACACACACACACACACGGCTTATTGCCATTGTGCCGTAGTAATGGGTCTCTTATGGCCTGTAGAGATGTTCAATGTGACAGTGACACGTGACACAGTGTGCCGGTGACGCTGTAGTCGACGATGAATGCCGTATTTGTGTGTGTGTGTGTGTGTGTGTGTGTGTGTGTGTGTGTGTGTGTGTGTGTGTGTGTGTGTGTGTGTGTGCGTGTGTGTGTGTGGTGGAGGGGGTGATCTATTCTTCTATACCTTAATTGTGGAGTAACACACACATTTACTACAGCAATTTATTTTGGCACTTAAATAGCCCGTAGCCAAGGTTGACATAGTTTTAGATTTTTTTGAATTAGTTAAAAAAAATGTAATGTGATTTTATTTGTATTTATTTATTTTATCTATATGATTTCCATTACTACCAACTACGTTCGGTTTTGTTTTGTTTCGTGACTCAATTCTATTTCATTTGTAGTTCATTTGACTTCATTTTACTTCAGTTTCAGTTTTAGTCATTTTAGTTCAGGACAAAAGTTTTAGTGCAACGTGAACAATAATCTGCTTATCATTGAATATGTCAACACTTCAGGACTGATCTTAACTAACATTTGCAATAGACTATATCTCTTTCAAGCTGCATTTGTTTAATATTCAAAAAAGGCCAGAACGTGATATTTCAACCACTTACATCTGGCAAACAGCATGACCTGGCTTTCCCCGGTCAGCCCTAGCGGTATATTACTAACTTTACTGGTACTATGTATACTATAACATACATTATATTATTTTTATTGTTTATTTTTATTTTGCGAAGTGTGTTTATTTTTAGATAATTTAATGTCATCTCTCCACTTGAAGCACATTGTGTCTACGTATGCCATATGAAATGTGCTTTACAAATGAACTTGACTTGACTTGACTAAAACCTCTACAGTACTCGCACGGAACTAACAGGTTGTTCAAAACGTTACGTTTGTCACTCATGCTATTTTGCGTTACAGTATAATTATCTTGATAATAACCACTTCTACTACTACTTCCATTAGTTAGCAAGTGCAGGCCCTGACACTTTATATCTACTTGTTTTAGTTTCGACTGAAAGTGTAAAACTCAGGTATGATCATTTTTGTGTTTGAAACGTTTGGAACACTGTTTTTTTTTTCAGTCTTGTTTTTGTATGCATATTGCCAAAAACACAAAAGGTTGCCTAGAAACGTATGTTATATGCTATGGATAATAAGCTGTTAGTATCGTCATTAATCAGGGATCAATTATGTGATGTTTGTGTAAGTAACGTCATTAATCAGGGATCAATTATGTGATGTTTGTGTAAGTATTGTCATTAATCAGGGATCAATTGTGTGATGTACTGTTTGTGCAATTAAAATCATGGCAATAAGAAACTTTATTTTTTATTTAAAAAAACTTTCATATTCAGTAAGATCTATGTAGTAGTAAGTTTAAACAGTTTTGGGATTGATGGAATTAAACATTCTATAATGTTAATGAATTCATGTTATTAAAATCATGGCACTACTAAACTTTTATTTTCATTTTAAAATGTAAGTTTTTATTGTAATGACAGTTCAGTTCATATTCAGTAAGATTGTATGTAGTAGTTAATTTGAAAAATTCTATTTTTTCTGTCTAAAGTTTTCTATGCGAATAAAATTAATAATTCTATGCAAATACATCTTTGTAAGTATACTTTATGAACTATAGGAGGGCTCAAACCTACGTCACTGGCCTTGATGTTTGTGTCTGAGAGAGAGCTAGTGTGAGTGTGGGTTTTGAGTGTGTGTGTGTGTGTGTGTGTGTGTGGGTGTGTGTGTGTGTGTGTGTGTGTGTGTTTGTGTGTGTGTGTGTCTGTGTCTGTGTCAGTGTGTTTGTGTCTGAGAGAGAGAGCTAGTGTGTTTATGTGCGTGTGGCCTTGTTAGATGATTCAAGCCATAGTGTGTGCGTGTGTTTCTGAGAAAGACAGCTAGTATGGATGTGTGTGTGTGTGTGTGTGTGTGTGTGTGTGTGTGTGTGTGTGTGTGTTGGGCCTTGCAAGATGATTCCAGCCAGACTGAGAGGAGACCACCCTGCTTGAGGCTAGAGGCTCCCCTGAGCAGTTGCTAGAGAGTGACATACTCTCTCGCGAAAGCTTGGTCTGCTCGCTCAAATGTATCATACGCTCTCGCGAAGACTTGATCTGCTCGCTCGAATGTATGACTTTTGGCACTGTGTGGGCGGGAACCAAAGGAGGACAGGCTCTTCTCTGATTGGTCCTGATCGTTGAGGCTTTGAGAGTCTTGTAGTGACGTCACTCACTTCAACCAAACTCCGGTAAGTAGCTGCATACGTATGTATGTATGGTGAACAAACAGGTTTTGTTAAAGG
>NC_137922.1:57262203-57314703 GCF_963457725.1 Sprattus sprattus | reverse complement strand
CTGTCTCTCCTAGGACCCTCCCCAGTGACCCTTCAGGAAGTGGATGTGCCAGTCACAGGGAACAGGAACTGTTTCTGCCAGTACAGCTCGAGAAACACCGCCATTACCGACAACATGATCTGTGCCGGGAGGGACGAGGGGGGCAAGGACTCCTGTCAGGTGATCATGTGAATATTTACCCCTGCCATAAGGGTTTACCTGTGGCAGGTGATCATGTGAATATTTACCCCTGCCATAAGGGTTTACCTGTGTCAGGTGATCATGTGACTATTTACTCCTGTCATGTGATCATGTGAATATTTACCCCTGCCATAAGGGTTTACCTGTGTCAGGTGATCATGTGACTATTTACTCCTGTCATGTGATCATGTGAATATTTACCCCTGCCATAAGGGTTTACCTGTGGCAGGTGATCATGTGACTATTTACTCCTGTCATGTGATCATGTGAATATTTACCCCTGCCATAAGGGTTTACCTGTGGCAGGTGATCATGTGACTATTTACCCCTGCCATAAGGGTTTACCTGTGGCAGGTGATCATGTGACTATTTACCCCTGCCATAAGGGTTTACCTGTGTCAGGTGATCATGTGACTATTTACGCTGTCAGGTGGTCATGTGACTATTTACTCTGTTAGATAATCATGCGTCTAATCAATTAAATTAAATGTATATAGGAAAAAAACATTTAAATTGTCTCAAGGTGATTTATTTAGCCAAGGACCTGAGTCTCCTTGGAGAAGACAGGAAAAAAACTCTGTAAATCAGAAAGAAACCTTAAACAGTCAGGAGTTTATGTGACGATTTGCCGGTCAGTAATCATGTGTTTACCTGTGTCAGGTGATCATGTGTTTACCTGTGTCAGGTGATCATGTAAGGGTTTACCTGTGTCAGGTGATCATGTGTTTACCTGTGTCAGGTGATCATGTGTTTACCTGTGTCAGGTGATCATGTGTTTACCTGTGTCAGGTGATCATGTGTTTACCTGTGTCAGGTGATCTTGTGACTGTTTCTGAGATTATGGGATGGTAACACCAGTCTGTTCTGACCCGTCTCTCAGGGTGATTCTGGCGGTCCGATGGTGAGTAAGCAGGGTTCTGTGTGGGTCCAGGCGGGTGTCGTGAGCTTCGGCATCGGTTGCGCCCAGGCCCAGTTCCCAGGAGTGTATGCACGGGTCTCTCAGTACCAGAGCTGGATCAACACCCAGATCACCAGCGACCAGCCGGGCTTCGTGACCTTCACCTCCACCGGGACAGACGCAGACCTGAATGCCACCTGCACCGGCCTGCCTGCTGTCACCACAACCACCACCACCACGACCACCACCCCCAGTACCACGTTTCCAGGTTAGTCACGCCACCACACAACAAAACCACCACCAATCAAGTCCACTTTTGTGTGTGTGTGTGTGTGTGTGTCTACCTGTGTTTTTGTCTGTGTGTCTAACTTGTGAGTGTGTGTGTGTGTGTGTCTGTGTGTGTTTCCTCCCTGTGTGTGTGTGTGTGTGTCCTACGTGTGTGTGTGTGTGTGTGTGTGTGTGTCCTACCCAGTCTCCTCTCTTTTGATTAATACTTTGATAAATACTACCAAAATGTGGAAACACAGCGTGCGCTGATTACGCTGCGCTCGCAAATGTACGTAAATGAGGCCCTGAACCCCCATGTGCAATTTGGCACCTCAGATCAGTGGTTCTCCAACTGGGGTCCGCGGATCCCTTGGGGTCCAGAACGCCTTGCCTGAGGGTCCCAGAAAAGTCTGGATTCCAAAGTTTTGTTTTAAATTACAATTTTTTTTTTTATTCATTGCAATACAGTATACAAAACATATACACTAATGTTACACGGTGTGCCAGTACTAGAAAGGTTCCGCGGAAACCTTACGTAAAAAAACGATACGATTTTGATTATTTTTAGTACCGATATTTAATTAAAATAGCACGCAATGAGTGCACTCATCGTTCCGCTCCCTGTCAGGCATGTGTAAATCTGCCTAGATCAGGCTGTGCTCACAAGCTGAGTACTCTGAAGGAGTTTCAAGCTTCAGCAGCTGATATAAGAGAGGCTCTGCATACAACAACTATTGCCTGGGTTCTTCACCAATCAAAGCTTCATGGAGAGCCACTGTTAAAAAAAGCTCCACTTTGGTCTCATCAGACCACAGAACCTTCTTCCACTTGACCATGGAGACTCCTACATGCCTTTTGGCGAACTGTAGTCGATACTTTTTTTCAACTGTGGCTCTCTTCAAATAAAGCTTTGATTGGTGAAGAACCCGGGCAACAGCTGTTGTATGCAGAGCCTCTCTTATATCAGCTGCTGAAGCTTGAAACTCCTTCAGTAGTAGTAGTCATAGATGTCTTGGTGGCCTCTCTTACTAGTCTCCTTCTTGCACGGTCACTCAGTTTGTGAGCACAGCCTGATCTAGGCAGATTTATACATGTGCCATACTCCATCCATTTCTTGATGATGGATTTAACAGAATTCTTGGGGATGTTTAGTGCCTTGGACATTTTTTTGTATACTTCCCCTGACCTATACTTTTCAACAACCGTTTCTCTGAGTTGCTTGGAGTGATATTTGGTCTTCATGGTGTTACGGTAGCCAGGAATACTGATTACTGAATACTGACCAGTGAATGGACCTTCCAGACAAATGTGTCATTATACTACAATTGCTTGAGACACATTCACTGCACACTGATCCCCATTTCACTAATTGTGAGACTTCTAGCACCAATTGGCTGGACCTCTGTGGATTTAGATCAGTCTATATAAAGGGGTGAATACTTATGCAATCACTTAATTTCATTACACATTTTTATTTAATTGACATAACTGTGTAGAAATCTGTTTTCACCTTGGCATTAAAGAGGGCTTTTTTGTGATTGTTTTTGTCCAAAAAGCCAACTTATATTGACCATGACTGATTTATAAAAGTAATAAAAGGGTAAAACATCCAAGGGGGTGAACACTTATGCAAGGCACTGGTCATGACCTCTATGACGCCTATGATTCCCTTCAGTGTGTGGGCAAGCCCCCCTCAACACCCGCATAGTGGGGGGAGAGGACGCCCCTGTGGGGGCGTGGCCATGGCAGGCCTACCTACGCACCTTCATAACCCCAACCACAGCCCGCGTCTGCACACACACTAACACTAACGCGCACCCTAAGAAACAGACAGTTGTCTGATCTCTATGACCCCTATGATTCCCTTCAGTGTGTGGGCAAGCCCCCCTCAACACCCGCATAGTGGGGGGAGAGAATGCCCCTGCGGGGGCGTGGCCATGGCAGATCAGCCTTCACCGCAACGGTCGCCACTCCTGCGGGGGGTCCCTCATCAACAAGGACTGGGTGATGTCAGCCGCTCACTGCTTCTTCCCCAGGTGAGACTCAGGTGCTCTCGTGGCTTTTTTGGCACAACACGCTCACCCTAGCACCGTAACTCTACCGCAGTACATTACGGGTAACTCTTTAAGACACAACACTACACGCAAGCACACACACGCATAAACTCACTGCACTAATCTGTGGCTACGTGCACTAGCAAATAAACTCACGTGCACTATTCTGTGGCTATGTGCACTAGCATATAAACTCACTGCACTAATCTGTGGCTACGTGCACTAGCATATAAACTCACATGCACTAATCTGTGGCTATGTGCACTAGCATATAAACTCACGTGCACTAATCTGTGGCTACGTGCACTAGCAAATAAACTCACGTGCACTAATCTGTGGCTACGTGCACTAGCATATAAACTCACATGCACTAATCTGTGGCTACGTGCACTAGCATATAAACTCACGTGCACTAATCTGTGACTACGTGCACTAGCAAATAAACTCACGTGCACTAATCTGTGGCTATGTGCACTAGCATATAAACTCACTGCACTAATCTGTGGCTACGTGCACTAGCATATAAACTCACATGCACTAATCTGTGGCTATGTGCACTAGCATATAAACTCACATGCACTAATCTGTGGCTACGTGCACTAGCAAATAAACTCACGTGCACTAATCTGTGGCTATGTGCACTAGCATATAAACTCACTGCACTAATCTGTGGCTACGTGCACTAGCATATAAACTCACATGCACTAATCTGTGGCTATGTGCACTAGCATATAAACTCACGTGCACTAATCTGTGGCTACGTGCACTATCATATAAACTCACTGCACTAAACTGTGGCAACGTGCACTAGCAAATAAACTCACTGCAATAATCTGTGGCTTCGTGCACTAGCCTGAAGAAAAATTGCAACTATAGTGATGCCCGTGTGTGTGATTGTGTGTGTGTGTGTGTGTGTGTGTGTGTGTGTGTTTGTGTGTATGTGTGTGTGTGTGCGCGTGCCCGTGGTTACAAGTGAAGTGAGTGTGTGTGTGTTTGTGTGCCCTGGGGTTACAGGTGAAGTGTGTGTGTGTGTGTGTGTGAGCCAGAGGTTACAGGTGAAGTGTGTCTCCTCCTCTCTCTGCAGCAACAGCACCTTCGGCCTGGTCGTCTACCTGGGGCGGCAGAATCAGTCGGGCAGCAACCCAAACGAGGTTTCCAGGACCCTCTCTCAGATCATCAGACATCCCAATTACAACAGCGTGACCATCGATAACGACATCTCCCTCCTCCGCCTCTCCTCCTCCGTCACCTTCACTAACTTCATCCGCCCCATCTGCCTGGCAGCAGCCGACAGCACCTTTAACCGGGGCACCACCAGCTGGGTGACAGGCTGGGGAGCCATTAGATTTCAAGGTGAGTAAACAGACACACACACTCGCACACGCACACACACACACACACTCTCACACGTACACACACACACACACACACACACACACATACACACTCTCACACGTACACACACACACACACACACACACTCTCACACACACACACACACACACTCACACACACACACACACACACACACAAACTTGCACACACACAGGCACGTACACACATACACACACACGCACTCACACTCTTACACTCTCACACTCTCACACATGTACACACACACGCACAAACACACACACTCACAGTCACACACATACTTGCACACACACACAAATACACAGACACGTACACAGACACACACACACTCTCACACATACCCACACACGCACGCACGCACACTCTCACTCTCACACACACACTCACACACTCTAAAACTTAACCTGTCTCCTGTCTCTCCTAGGACCCGCCCCAGTGACCCTTCAGGAAGTGGATGTGCCAGTCACAGGGAACAGGAACTGTTTCTGCCAGTACAGCCCGAGAAACGTCACCATCACTGACAACATGATCTGTGCCGGGAGGGACGGAGGGGGGCCCTGTCAGGTGATCATGTGACTATTTACCCCTGTCATAAGGATTTACCTGTGTCAGCTGATCATATGGGGGTTTACCTGTGTCAGGTGATCATGTGAGGGTTTACCTGTGTCAGGTGATCATGTGTTTACCTGTGTCAGGTGATCAGGTGAGGGTTTACCTGTGTCAGGTGATCATGTGAGGGTTTACCTGTGTCAGGTGATCATGTAAGGGTTTACCGGTGGCAGGAGATCATGTGACTGTTTCTGAGATTATGGGATGGTAACACCAGTCTGTTCTGACCCGTCTCCCAGGGCGATTCCGGCGGTCCGGTGATGAGTAAGCAGGGTTCTGTGTGGGTCCAGTCTGGTGTTGTGAGCTTCGGCATCGGTTGCGCCCCGGCCCAGTTCCCAGGAGTGTATGCACGGGTCTCTCAGTACCAGAGCTGGATCAACACCCAGATCACCAGCGACCAGCCGGGCTTCGTGACCTTCACCTCCACCGGGACAGACACAGACCTGAGTGCCACCTGCACCGGCCTGCCTGCTGTCACCACCACCACCATGACCCCGGCAACCACCACACCGCCACGTAGGTCACACTAGCAAACAACCACAACACCCCCATAACACCAGTCCCCACCACATAAGGCAGTCAGTGGGTAATAGAGTCAGTGTGTGTGAGTGTGTCCTACCTGTGTGTGTGTGTGTGTGTGTGTAACGGCAGACTTGTTAGGGTACCATTACATAATAAGGGAGACGACACAAAGTATTTCAAATATAATAATACGAATTTATTTGTATCAAAATCAAGAATAAATCAAATAGGGGAATGAAAAGGTAATGTTCAATGTCGTGCATGAATGTGGTGAATGAAGGCATCAGTTTGTTAGGCAAATTAATAAGAAAGTGAGAGCTAAATAAATAGAAAGGGGGACAGATTTAGAAAGGAGTCAAAGAGCCTGTGTGAAAGAGAATACCATAATAGTGCCTACAAGTACCAAAAAGAAGTGCCTCATGAGAGAGAGAGAGAGAAAATCCCTTTTATAGCCCCACCCTAAATACAGGTGCAGACAATAAAGCTCTTAGGCTCAGGTCCTGCCTCTGCCCATGCACTGACTGGGCTGAATCCTGAAGGGGCACAGGTGGACGTCACAGTGTGTGTGTGTCCTACATGTGAACGTGAATGTGTGTGTGTGTGCCATTCCTGTTTGTGAGTGTGTCCTTCCTGTGTGGGTGTGTGTGTGTGTGTCCTACCTGTGTGTGTGTGTGTGTGTGTGTGTGTGCCCTTCCTGTGTGTGTGTGTGTCCTTCCTGTGTGTGTGTGTGTGTGTGTGTGTGTGTGTGTGTGTGTGTGTGTGTGTGTGTGTGTGTGTGTGTGTGTGTGTGTGTGTGTGTGTAATCATCCCTCTCTCTCCCGGCAGCGGTGGTGTGTGGACGGGCCCCTCTGAACTCTCGTCTGATTGGTGGATCAGATGTGTCGGCGGGGGTGTGGCCGTGGCTGGCCAGCCTGCAGCTGAACGGGACACACACCTGTGGAGGGACTCTGGTGTCTGAGACGCTCGTGCTCACCTCTGCCAACTGCTTCTCCAGGTACACACACACACACACACACACAAGCGCACGCACACACACACACACACACACACACACACCTGTGGAGGGACTCTGCTGTCCGAGACACTCGTGCTCACCTCAGCCAACTGCTTCTCCAGGTACAAACACACACACACACACACACACACACACACACACACACACACACACACACACACACACACACACACACCTGTGGAGGGACTCTGGTGTCCGACACGCTCGTGCTCACCTCTGCCATCTTCTTCTCCAGGTAGGAGCCCTCATACACACACACACACACACACACACACACACACACACACACTGTACACACACATTTTACCTATGCAATGACAGACTTATAGAGTTGTTAAGTGACTTTGTCTAATGACAGCGTTACTATCTCCATGGTAACTCCAACGTTACTGTCATATCTCCATGATAACTCCAACGTTACTGTCGTATCTCCATGGTCATAGACAGACAGATAGACAGATCGATATATAGACAGATCAATATATAAACACTGATCGATATATTGACAGATAGATAGCTAGACAGACAGACAGACAGACAGACTTTCAGGAATTCAAACAAGGACCTAAGCACAGATCGGTTGAAAAAGGATTTATTCCACAAACCAATTAAAAAAATCAAAAAAGGCTGGAGAGTATTTCTCCAAGAAAAAACAAGCAGACTGGCAGATAGACAGAAAGCAGATTCAAAAACAAACTCTAAAAACTTCTCTGAAGTTAAACTTCAAAAAGCAAACAACTGAGATGATATCTGTCATTCCCGCCCCCAGCTCCACCACGGCATCGGATTGGACGGTGATCCTGGGCCGCTTGCGACAGAACGGCTCCAACCCCAATGAGGTGTCGGTGGGTGTGGCCAACATCACGCTGAGCAGCCTATCAGGCGAGAACGTGGCCATGGTGCAGCTGACCAGGAAGCCCACCCTCTCCAACTTCATTCAGCCAATCTGCGTGGAACAGAACGCGGGCGCCATCGCCACGGGAACCACATGCTGGGTCGCAGGCTGGGGAAACGCACAGGCTGGAGGTGTGTGTATGTGTGTGTGAGCGTGTGTGGGTGTGTGTTTGTTTGTGTTTGAGTGTGTGTGTGTACAAAATGTATTCTTGGCTCTAAACATAGCAAGATGAACAGGTCCAAAGGAGAATTGTTTAATTTCATTTAAGGTAATGCTAAAATGGCCGTCTATATAAATAGGAAAAACAAAATAGACAAGGACTCTGGTAATGATGTTTTAACTGTTTTATTCAGATCAAGAGTACAAATGGATTTTAAATGTTATAAATCCACAAGTCATCCTGCTGCTGTTGAAGAGTGTTTGGTGTTATAAGGGGATAGTGTGTTCGGTGATCAATGGAGAATTAGTGTTTGCACCATGCTTGTTATAAATGGTTATTTTTATTCTTTTCTTTTTATGAATTTTTTCCTTTCTATTTTCTTTCTTTCTTTTTTGTGGTTGAGATCTTAATGTAAAACAGATATTTTTGTACTAAAGCTAGTTGAACAGGCGCCCTGTTGTTCACGAGAAATAGCATAGCTCGCCTCTTCCAACGTCATGATGTTGGAGTGGCTAATGTTAGGAGCTAGTGCTATCCAGCTATTAACATTTCTGCGTTAACCGAATGACACTAATGTTACGTGTGTAAAATAATCGCCTGACAAGGCTGACATTACAAATGTATCCACTAAATATCATCCACAGAAAAGATCAGTAAGGTTATAATTCGCCAAACGTTATAATACGCTATCAAAAAACTCCAGTAGCAGTAGGACAATTTTAAAATCTCTCGCTTTCTCCCTCTACCTCTCTATCCCTCTCCCTTCCCTCTCTCTCCCTCACCCTCTCTTTCTCTCTCCCTCTCCCCCTCTCCCCCTCTCCCCCCTCTCTCTCTCTACCTCTCTTTCCCTCCCTCCTTTTCTTTCTCTATCTCTCTCTATCCCACTCTTTCCCTCCCTCCCTTTCTTTCTCTATCTCTCTCTCCCTCTCTTTCCCTCCCTCCCTTTCTTTCTCACTCTCTCTCTCTCTCTCTTCTTCCCTCCCTCCAGGTGAGCAGCCCCTTCAGGAGGTGCAGACATCAGTGGTTGCCTGTGGCAACGCATCCTCCTCTGCTGATGCCATCTGCACCAACACTCTTCAGTTAAAACAGGTAAAGTAACTAATAGCTAATGCTAACGCCTCACTTCCTTTCTTATAACACCTCACTTCCTCTCTCTCACTGTGGTTACATAGATTAGAATTACTGGCTTAGCCGGATTGAAATAGAATTATCCATTTCATGGAACCACCTTAATTTGAATTTTTGAGGTCCGACAACACTCCGATTGACACCCCGAGATAACTCGATCGGATTTGGTTGTTAATCGGACTACGTGCGCATTTAACAGTGAATCGGACTATCAATTGGAGATTACGTCTTTGCGCATGCCTGAGATACATGCATGATATCTGTCTATGATAATCGCTGCTAGACCCTCACTGTTCTTTTGCTCCCACATCTCATTCACTTTGAAATACTGAAACGAAATCTAAAGATCAAGACCATGCACCACTTTCTTTGCCCTCGTGTGCTGCATATTAGAAATGGCCAACAGAAAAGCCATTTATTCTTACGGCTCCTATTACCATGGAAATAATAAACAAAGCTTACTTTAGTATCTAAATGGCAACTGCATATCAGAAATGGCTAACAGAGAAGTTTTGTCTCAACCAGAGACATGTATATATGTCTATAGTCTCAACTGTCCATACTAATGGCACGTTTTTTATGAATATCATGCAGACTGTCTCACAAGCTTATTCTTGTTGATTATAAACAAACATAACACAAGAGGTCAGAAGATATGAGCACCTTTACAACCCCTTATTAAACACATATAAGGACGTTCAAATGGCCGCAAATTCATGGGGAGAATACTTTCCCATTTTCACAGGATACTTCACCTGCACAGCAATCAGGGCATATGTGTCAAACGCGATAAAAGATACTGCTCTGATCTATTCCCATTCCATACTGAATATTTTGTTTAGATCAAAGGTTTGTTTAGACATACCGTGAAATTTCAGATGATAGTTACGTGATATACCAATGTGTTGACATTAAAAAAACGTTGACTGCGACTGTTTTGGACAATTCACCGAACAAATATTTTCATATTACTTTTCCACCACTTGTTAGTCATTTGTTTCGACATACCGTGACATTTCAGATGATAGTTACGTGGTATACCAATGTGTTGACATTAAAAAAACGTTGACTGCGACTGTTTTGGACAATTCACCGAACAAATATTTTCATATTACTTTTCCACCACTTGTTAGTCATGTCATCCATTCATATTGATGTGAATCAATCAATACTAATTCAACTTTAACAGTGATGTGTTTTTGTTTCATTTCACAACATATTTACTGTATATAAAGGTAGCAGGTGCTCACTTGTAAACATTCCACATTTGATTTGAACAGACGCAGCCAATGATTCGAATTATTCACAGCCATGTACTTTGAGATAATAGCAGTTGCCCCCCATGGATAGCATAGTCCGACTAAAGCCATTGTTGAATTAATACCATCATGTCTTCAGGTAGACGTTCAGTAAGGCTCTCTCTATTATAACTCATAGCTGTGTGTGTGATCCGTCTAGAGTGCATTTCTCTCTGTGTGTGAGAGTGCAAGCCATTTGATCTGTTCTTTATTCATGCAATGTAATGTTGCTCCTTTATACCTCCCTCCTTCTCTCTCCCCCTCTCTCTCTCTTCCTCCCTCTCTTCCTCCCTCTCTCCCGCTCCCTCTCTCCCTCCCTCTCTCTTTCTCCCTCTCTCCCTTCCCCCCTCTCTCCCTCTCTCTGTTTCCTTCTCTCTCTCTCTCTCCCTCCCTCTTTCTATATCTCCCTCTCTCCCCTCTCTCTCTCCCTACCTCTCTCCCTTTCCCCTCTCTCTCTCTCCCTCTACCTCTATCTCTCTCCCTCTAACTCTCTCTTTCTACCTCTAACTCTCCCCCTCTCTCTCCTTCTATCTCCCTCTACCTCTCTCTCCCTCCCTCTCTCTCTCTCTCCCACCCTCTCTCTCCCTCTATCTCTCTCTTTCTCTCTCTCAGGGTGATATGGGAGGTCCACTCATGTGTAAGCAGGGTGAGTCGTGGTTCCAGGTTTCTGTGATCGCTGTGAACAACAGCACTCTAAACTCCTCCTCCAGAGCCGCCAGCCAATCAGATCGCTCCTCAGTGCAGGTCTTCAGTCCGACGTCTCGGTTCAGCACCTTCCTGTCAAGCTTCTCCTTCCCTGCGACTTTCTCCTCAGACACCCCCACTACCACCACCAACACCACAACCCCCACTGCCACCCCCAACAGCACCACCACCGACACCACCACCACCACCAGCGGGGGGCACCACTCCTTCACCACCCTCTCCCTCCTCTCTCTCCTCTTCCTCTCCCTCTCCGCCGCTCAGCTGGCCTTCCAGCACTAACCCTGAGGTCAAAGGTGACAGGTGACAAAGGTCATGACTGCCTACAATCCATTACTGTAATAACCAACGAGGTGTGTGTGTTTGTGTGATGTACGTGTAAGTTACATCATAAGTCAGGGATCAATTTTTTGATGTATGTGTAAGTAACATATTTAATCAGGGATCAATTCTGTGAATAACGTGCACTTTAACTCATGGCCGTAAAACATTTTTATTTTATAGTTTAAGTTACTGTAAGTAACGTCACTAATCAGGGATCAATTCGGTGATGGGAGCACTGTAGCTAAGGTCATTTGACATCAGCTTTGTAAGGGACTATTGTCATCATGGCATTGTGTGTGTGTGTGGCTCTGTAAGAATCCACACTTGTCATGACATTGTGTGTGTGGGTGTGGGTGTGTGGGTGTGGGTGTTGGTGTGTTTGTGTAGCTCTGTAAGCCACCGCACTTTCTCAGGATCTCCTGTTTAGCACTTCAAATCACTTCAATCATTCTTATTTTAATTAAAAAATTTAAAATTTGTATTGTAATGATACGTCATATCCAGTGAGATTTAATAGAGCAGTTAGTTTATACAAATAGTAGTATTGTTTTCTCTATAATGATTTCTATGCAAATAAAATTGACAATTCTATGCAAATCAATCTTTGTAAGTATACTTTATTAACCCTAGGGTCCTTCATCATTGACCATGACGAGAGTGAGAGTTTGCCCTGCTTGTGTGTGTGTGTGTGTGTGTGTGTGTGTGTGTGTGTGTGTGTGTGTGTGTGTGTGTGTGTTGTCTAGAATGTAATGTAGCCTTGTTGGTTCTCCCTGCTAATCTTTTCTGTAAATAACGTGCATTGGAATATCGCTACATGTTGACATCAACGTTACACCCATAACTTTACTTTAGTAGTTAGCGGTACTAACATTACTTAAGTTTGCTATTTCTTGCAAGATATCACAAGTTAGTTGATATGAAATGATTTTGATCCATTATCTAGCAGTGTGACCACATCATTTGCTGTTTAAAACCTAGAAGATAATGTGTATTTCTTCGACTTGAAACTATAGTAAAATGACGTCTGATGACTTGAGGCTTTTTCAAGACCCGAAAGAGGAACTTCGCTAAATAATGGTGAGTCTTTTCAGCTGGCTGGGCTTTTATTTTTAATTTTTAAGAACACCCACCATCCGCCTCAGATGACCCCTGACCTTACCAACAACCAGCAGCAGGTCACCCACCATCCGCTTCAGATGACCCCTGACCTTACCAACAACCACCAGCAGGTCACCCACCATCCGCTTCAGATGACCCCTGACCTTACCAACAACCACCAGCAAGTCACCCACCATCCGCTTCAAATTACCCCTGACCTTACCAACAACCACCAGCAAGTCACCCACCATCCGCTTCAAATGACCCCTGACCTTACCAACAACCACCAGCAAGTCACCCACCATCCGCTTCAAATGACCCCTGACCTTACCAACAATCACCAGCAAGTCACCCACCATCCGCTTCAGATGACCCCTGACCTTACCAACAGCCACCAGCAAGTCACCCACCATCCGCTTCAAATGACCTCTGACCTTACCAACAACCACCAGCAGGTCACCCACCATCCGCTTCAGATGACCCCTGACCTTACCAACAACCACCAGCAAGTCACCCACCATCCGCTTCAGATGACCCCTGACCTTACCAACAACCACCAGCAGGTCACCCACCATCCGCTTCAGATGACCCCTGACCTTACCAACAACCACCAGCAAGTCACCCACCATCCGCTTCAGATGACCCCTGACCTTACCAACAACCACCAGCAAGTCACCCACCATCCGCTTCAGATGACCCCTGACCTTACCAACAACCACAAGCAGGTCACCTTCCATCGGATCGTTGGCAGTGCATCGAGATGTGTATCGCATCGTCCTCAGTGATGGAGATGCACATCCCTATTGTCCAGCTGTTTCCTGACATTTGTCATGTTTAAGGAAGAGAGAATGGGAGAGAGATACAGGCAGGCAGACAGGCAGGCAGGCAGATCATTTAAAGGCAGTTTTACTGTTCTACAAATTAGACAAGTTCACTAGTTTTGTTTCATTTAAAATCGTAGTTATGTTGAGCTACATAAGTTGAGCTACATGACAGTCTGGTGAGGTATATTGTGGTATATTGTTAGTGTAATGCTGCTTATGTTTCAACTCTGTCAGAAAACAGTAAAAACAGTGTGTTGTCAGCTTTACAGAGATTATGTAAGTCACTCTTGATTATTATGCACAACATTTTTTAATCTCTTTAACAAAATTGGCAGCATAATACCAAGAAAAGAGAGACTCCAAAAGCAAAAGCACAGGGAACTGCAGCAAGCAGCTCAGGGTAGCAGCTCTCTTTTATCTTGGATCAGGCCATCAACTAGTAAAACAAATGAGGGAGAATCAGTAACCCTACCTGGTCCAGAGGAGCCCATGATAATTTAAGTTAGTTTGTTAACAAAACAAAAATAAATGTATAAATTGAAAATATCCTACTGTGTTTTTCATTTTTAATTTTTAATTTCATAAATACTTTCTGCAATGGGTGCCCTTTTTTTGAGTTTGAGCACCTGCCCCCCAACATTTCTGTGCACGTGCCTGAATTCACTACTGCATTCTAAGTCCTGCGTTTGAGTCCTGACACACACACACACACAAACACACACACACACACATGCGTATTATCTGTTATAATTTCCATTATGCCACATACATCTCAGCACCTCTCTGATAACTCTCACAATAAGACTTTCTTATTCTTCATTATCCTGGAAAACTTGTTAATCTACAATTAAGTTTTCCATGAAGTATTTACCAGCAGCAACAAACACACACACACACACACATTCACAATATCAGCAACTCTCTGATGATTTAGGGTTATGGGTCTTCACACACACACACACAAGTGTATGTGTGTGTGTGTGTATAATCTTTAGAGTTGCTGAGATGTATGTAGCATAATATATGTGCGTGTGCGTAAGCGCGTGTGTGTTTGTGTGTGTGTGAGTGTGTGTTTCTTGCTGCTGGCAAACACTTCATGGGAAACTTAATTGTAGTTAAACAAGTTTTGTGTGTGTGTGTGTGTACACACACACAAACACACGCCATGCTTCGTTGCCCCCTCAACGAGGAAGAAGACACACACACACACACACGCAAGGGCGTAACCCTGGTACAGACAACATAGTTTCGAGGACTACATTGACCATCTGAATTCACATCTAAAAGAATAGTGTAATTTCTCCGAGGAATTATGTTCTAAATGCGCCAATAGTAGTAGGCCTAGATTTAAACTAAAGTTGCAAGGCTGTCTAGTCTCACATTCAAATTTCTCTCCTGATCCTGGCCACTGCTTTCAGCATGCCTGTCTTGTTACCACTTGTCATTTAACAGAAGAACAGCGACTAATCTTTATTTGACATGCAATGTTTTCTCTGATCTCACACATTACGTACACACACACATCATGTACACACACACATTACGTACACACACACACACACACACACATATCACGTACACACACACACACACACATCACGTAGACACACAGGCGCTCTCTCACAATAAGACATTCTCATTCTTCTCTATCCTGAAAAACTTGTTTATCTACAATAAGGTTTCCATGAAGTGTCTCTCACACACACACACACACACACACACACACACACACACACACACACACACACTCGATTAATGATAACACACCATGAAAAGGGCAACTTCCAAACAGGACACAGAGTTCCTGTCAAGGAACAATCTTATCGATCAAAATCAGTCTGGGTTCAAAAGCGGTCACTCCATTAAAACAGCCCTATTGTCTGTGATAGAGATATAGATTTACCTAAATTTACCTCGGGATTAATAAAGTATCCATCTATCTATCTAGAAGGCCTTAAAATCAAAAATTTAAATCAGCTAGAGCAGCAGCTCAATCCTTGGTTTTCATCCTTCTTAACTTATCAGCTGCTTTTGACAGAGTCATCCATCGCACACTCCTGGTTTGATTCTTACCTCACAGGGCACTCGTTCAACGTGTCATGGCAAGGTCAGCTGGCTGTACCTCACCACCTCACCACAGGGGTACCCCAAGGCCCGGTGTTGGGACCACTTTTCTTCCAAAGCAGCATGAAATAGGCCTTTCACAGACCACATTGCCTCTGACTACCAGCCGTGCCGTTTTGCTCTATTGAACATCCACAAAATCAGGCCGCACCAGAAAGCCACCCAGCTGCTGGTTCCATGTTGGTGGAGCGAGCTGCCTTGCACTACCAGAGCAGAGGCATTTTAAGAAGCTTGTGAGACCCAACACTTCAGAGAGCACCTCCCTTCTTAACTTGCACTTCCTCTCCCTTCCTAATCCTTCCTCTTATGCTATCTCCTATTAACTAGTACCTAACTTGAACTTACAGTACTTACATTCCTTTGTGTGTATTTTATTTCTACTGAGAACATGAACTTGTGTACGTGTGTGTGTGTGTGTATGTGTGTGTGAGCGTGCGTGTGTGTGCGTGTGTGAGTGTGTGTGTTTGAGTGTGTGTGTGTGTGTGTGTGTGTGTGTGTGTGTGTGAGAACCCATAACCCTTAATCATCAGAGAGTTGCTGAGATGTATGTGGCATGATATGTACTGTATGCTTGTGTGTGCTTGCATGTGTTCAAGTTCAAGTATTTATTTGTTAAGTGTGTGTGTAAGTGGGTGTGTGTGTAAGTGGGCGTGTGTGTAAGTGGGCGTGTAAGCAGGTGTATTAAAATGCTGGAACAGACATCGGCAGACATCAGCAGCTCAGACACCATGGCATCAACACCTGGAACTATCAGAGTCCTTACAACACTGCTTCTTCTGGCCAGAGGTAAGACACACACACACACACACACACACACACACACACACACACACACACACACACACACACACACACAAGTATGGTTTCTGTCTATGTGTGTGAAAGAGAGGAAGGATGACAATGAGTGTAAGACCTACACACGCACACACAGAGAGACAAAGATAGTGTGTGGGTGTGTGTGTGTGTGTGTGTGTGTGTGTGTGTGTGTGTGGGTGTGTGTATGTTTTTGTACGGTCAAAATGTGTGAAAGAGAAAGATAGTGAGTGTGTGTGTTTGTATGTGTGTGTGTGTGTGTGTGTTTTAAATCTCTGAGTAAACAGACTGAAATGGGGTAGAACCTTTCCTGTTTCATGTTTTATTTCTACGGTGAACAAAAACTTGTGTGTGTGTGTGTGTGTGTGTGTGTGTGTGTGTGTGTGAGTGTGTGTGTGTTTTATTTCTACTGAGAACATGAACTTCTTTGTATGTGTGTGTGTGTGTGTGTGTGTGTGTGTATTTTATTTCTACTGAGAACATGAACTTGTGTACGTCATGCTTGGAGCATCGCTGGGTTCATTCTGCCCCTCAACAGGGAAGAAGACACACACGCACACACACACACACACACACAGTCTGATTACATGCCATTGTTTCCGCACACTAATCTCTTAGAATTTGTCTTGAAGTCATCAGACCAGTCAAAGCACTTCGTAGAACTCTCACAAACAGACTCACCCATGCGTGAAAACACATGTGTGTGTGTGTTATTGTGTGTGTGTGTGTGTGTGTGTGTGTGTGTGTGGCCAGACGACAGTTGATTGGCTGATACGAGTGGGCCAGACGACAGTTGATTGGCTTATACGAGTCTGCACTACGAGTATGAAAGGTGAGCGCAGTACATGCCTGCCTGCTAGCATTTTAGAAGACGCCACTGTTTTAACTGAGCCCTCGGTCATTTGCTCTGCTTTTAACAGACATTTTGCTGCTCTCAAAAATTCTTGAATCCCTTACGCCTGGTGTCACAAATATGCAACAACCTTTTTTCGTCAGTCAACCAGCCGAAATAGCATCTGCATTCCCCCAATGACGGTTAGTGCATATTCGCTACGGACCTAGGAACCTTCGAAAAGCAGTTGTTTCCCGTGGGACCGCAAAGTGACGGACTTGTTAACTCTTTATGCACAAGGATAAATCCGGTTATGCGGCTCACGATATGAGGTGGGGAAGTTCAATCCTGTGATAATTTTAGCCTAAGTTGTGGTTAGATAAAAATACTCACATGCTTATTGTGTGCTTATACACTTGACGTAATGAGGTGAAATGTGTGTGATTCGTATTTTTGAAGTTATATTCATATTTAGCTTTGTAGCATATAAGCGACAGTAGGCCGTTAGCCTAATGCTAACCACTAACCAGCGCTATGTAGTAAAACTCTTTTTGGGCGGCTTATCTAGGGAATCCACTGTATTTTTGCTAAGTTATTTCAGATAATCATTATACTGACACTACGCTGGGATGTGAATACAACTGCCATTTATTTTTATGTAGACCTGAATGAAACCCTCAGTGTGTGTGTGGATTGGGGGTGGGTTAGGAAGAAGGATATGCATTGAAAAGGGGTGTGTCTGTGTGTGTGTGTGTGTGTGTGTGTGTGTGTGTGTGTGTGTGTGTGTGTGTGTGTGTGTGTGCGTGCGCGCGTGCATTGGAATAGAAAATAATTGCTTCAAATGAATGAAATGCTGTAGGCCTACCAGGTTTATATAAATAAAGTAAATAAAGGATGATAGGATGAAATAAAACATTGAAACATTGAGAAGGATTAAATAAAATATTGTTTTTTTAACTGTTATATCACTGTGTTATTGTTATGTTACTATTGACCATTATGCCTGCTGTAGCAAATTTGCAACATACCAAATTGACCCCAAATTGACCATTATGCCTGTTGTCGCAAATTTGCAACATACCAAAATTTCTATTTATTTTTTGTGCAAAAGTGAAAATAATAATCTCAGCATTATTTACCATCTACTTTAAGGTAAAAACACAAATAAAATATTTTTTTATATGCAGCTATATAAATTCAGGCGTTAAGGGGTTAATTCCCAGCTTAAATCATTTTTATCACTATCCTCTTTCCTGAGTCCATCTCAATCAGGTTTTAGAGCCCGACATAGCACTATTTCTGCAGCCTCCCTTCTGGTGAATGATGTCATTGCTGCCTTGGACAATAAGCAGCATTGTGCCGCACTATTTGTGGACCTCTCAAAGGCCTTTGACACTGTGGACCACCACCTGCTTTTAAACAAATTGTCACTTATGGGCTTTGACCATATGAGCCAGTGGTTTAAAAGTTATCTGACTGGTCGCTCCCAATGTGTAAAGGTGGGCAAAATAATATCGCCTTTTTTAGGTATTGACAAGGGGGTACCCCAAGGCTCTGTCCTTGGGCCTTTACTTTTTATTATTTATATCAATGAAATTGCCTCCACACTCACTCCACTTTGTCAAGTTCATCTTTATGCGGATGACACAGTTCTGTACTGTAGTGCCTCAAAAATTGACTCTGCTATGAATTTGCATTGCAGCTCTCCTTCCACATGCTAGAGAAGCAGTTAAGTGACCTGAAGCTAGTCCTTAATTGTGCAAAAAACTGTGACTAACAAGCTTTAATTTTAACAGCTTAAAACTCTGCTCTACAAATGGTTCCACTCTAGAAAGGGTCACCAGCTACAAATTTGGGTTGATGATAGGCTTGATTTTAAACCACATGTGAAACATCTCACTAAAAAGTTAAGAATCAAATTGGGCTTTTTATACAGAAATAGATACCGTTTTACTTTTCCAGCCAGAAAACGTATTATTGAATCTGTTTTTCTATCAGTTTTAGATTATGGCGATGTAATCTATGGGAACCCCACAGCACCCTAACAGCACCCTAAAAACCCTGGATGCTGTGTTCCATTCTGCCCTACGTTTTATAACTAGAGACCGCTATGGCACACACCACTGCACTTTGTATAACAAGGTTGGCTGGCTAGCCCTGTCTGAAAGAAGGGAGGTTCACTGGAAGATTTTAATTTATAAAACAATCATTGGGCTAATGCCATCATATCTCTGCTCTCTCATAAGCTGGAACCGTAACACCATCAGTACACGCTCCCAAAGCTTGCTTACATTACATCTGCCACATCTCACAAAACTGGGGAAGACAGCCTTCTGTTTTAAGGCACCCTTCATTTGGAAACATTTATTTCACTTAGGGAACTCACAAGTCTAATCATATGTACAACTGCCTTCTCCTGCAATAATTGTAAATGTTGACCCAACCATAGTATTTTACTGTATTTATTTATATGCATATTTATTTTATTTTTGTATTTATTTTTCCCCCAATATATTAACTGCTATTGTACCCTCTGCACCAGTGAAAATGAGGATCTTAATCCTCAATGTGTCTTCCGAGGCCTAAATAAATCAATTAAATCAAATCATATAGTCATAGTGGAACAGAATGGACACATCTACATGTAAGGGATAACGGCCGACGAGCTGTACAGTTCTACAAAGATAATGGACAATGCGGGGCAAAGAACTCCACGACGACGCATTATCTTTGTAGAACTGAACAGCTCGAAGGCCGTTATCCCGCTTATCTCCCGTTTACAACATCCACAAATGTTTTTTTTTATTATTATTACTATTATTTAGAATTTCCTTTATCTTAATATGCATAATAACCTGATGAATTCTTGATTTAAAGCCTAGTGCTGCCGTTAGAGAAAGTAGTGAGTTTAAAAAACATAAACGTTACGTTGGTTGTCAATGGTAACCATTCAAGAGCATTGATATGGAACGGCGATTTAACCTTTCTACTGGGACTACGTCCAAGGTGTCCGGTTATACAAATTTAATGTACACCCCATTAGCCAATCAGAAAACAGTATTTCGTTCGAGAGGGAGATAAACTTCACCTCTGCTCTGGTGAAATTAGGTCTGAGTTTCAGAGGTTCCGCTAAAAAAAATCTATACATCTATGGCTCCAGGTATTACAGGTTCATCCCTAATCAGACGGTCCACCCTCATCAGTTGCGTTTGTCCTCTGAAAAAAGCTTTTAAGGCTAGTCTGCTTGGCCATGTTAGTTCGTCTTCACTCAGTTTGCTCCTTGTTTATAACCGACGGTTTGCGCTTTATTTAAAATGCAGCATACGTGTTGTTTAGTAACAGCAGTGCATGTTGCTTTATTGCCCTAAATATTAGGGTTATTCTCACATTCAGATTGTGTTTGGGGGACATTTCATTTTTTTCCCAGACAACGGAAAGCTGCTGGGTTTACTGGTTTACTCATCTTTTCTGAGGTTGGTATGAAGATATTTAATAAGACACTTAACAAAACAAGTTTTGATATACGGTTCCCTCAGGATTGTGCGTGGTGCAAAGCAAATCGACGCCAGAACTGTAGGTTTTATTTGGAGTGAAGTAAGCATATTTATTGCAGCAGGACAAAGGAAAAAAACGTACTGGAGCATGAAAGTGTAGTGGGCGAAAGGCTGGATGATATGAATACATGTGTTACACAAAATACAAAGGTTTTCAATTCAGTACCAGTGGCGAAAAAGACAGATCACATGATGCAGAAATTTGTTTATTGAGAAATCTTTTAATGACTGCGACAGCGCTTTAAAACGATGTGTTTATGAGTAACATTATTCAAAGATAAGAGGTAAACGGCGAGAGAATCTCATCATGAGTGTATGTTGATAATGCTTGTAAATACAATGGTGCTGGTCACAAGTTACCGCCACGTTAATGTTAACTTTTGTATATGAGCAGACCGGGCTCATTCTATCAAACTCGCGGGTGCAATTGATTGATTCACGTCAATGTGAACTCAATAAATGATATCACCATGACTCACAAGTGGTGAAAATGAATATGAAAGTATTTGTTCGGTGAATTAGCACATTCTCTCCAAACAATCGCAGGTGAGAATGGGATATTCTGTCCATAAATTTGCGGTCATTTGAGCGTCCTTATAAGTGTTCAAAGAGGGTTTGTAAAGGAGTTCATGTCTTCGGACCTCTTCTGTAATGTTTGTTCATAATCCATAAGAAAAGGCTTGTGAGACTGTCTGCAGGGTATTCATGATTCAAAAAAATTCTGGGTCTGAAAAAGACTAGTATGCTATGAAACCGGAAACGTGAAACTCTGTGAAAGGCTGTGGTTAGCCGGCCAATCACAGTCTTTGCGAGCTGCGTAGGGCTGGAATGTTTTAGTCGCATAGTCAGACATTTTGGGCGACGCACTTAAGCACGTAAGGGTGGGTATTTTACTGCGCAAGGGGGTTTGTGTATCTTACGTGATTACGCGTTGCGTCTAAAACAGCATATATCACCCTTTAAGGCCGAATTTTGCTCTGTTTTAGACGTAACGCGTAAGCACGTAAGATACACAACCCCCCCTTACGTGCTTAAGTGCGTCGCCCAAAATTCCTGACTATGCGACTAAAACACTACGGCCCTACACAGCTCGCAAAGGCTGTGATTGGCCGGCTACCACAGCCTTTCACACAGAGTCTCACGTTTCCGGGTTAATAGCATACAGTCTTTTTTAGACCCAGACATTTTTTTAAATCATGAATACCCTGCAGACCGTCTCACAAGCCTTTTCTTATGGATTAGGAACAAACATAACAGAAGAGGTCCGAAGACATGAACTCCTTTACAAATCCTCTTTAAACACTTATAAGGACGCTCAAATTACCGCGAATATCCCATTCTCACCCGCGATTGTTTGGAGAGAATGTGGTCATTCACGAACAAATAGGTACTTTCATATTCATTTTCCGCCACTTGTGAGTCATGGTGATATCTTTCATTGAGTTTATATTGACGTGAATCCATCAATTGCACCAGCGAGTTTGATAGAATGAGCCCGGTCTGCTCATTCAAAAGTTAACAGTAACCTGCCGTTACCTTGTGGCCAGCACCATTGTAGTTACAAGCATTGACAACATGATGAGATTCTTTCGCCGTTTACCACCTCATCTTTGAATAATGTAACTCATAAACACATCGTTTTAAAGCCTGTCGCAGTCATTAAAAGATGTCAATAAACGAACTTTTGCGTCATGTGCTGTCTTTTTCGCCACTGGTACTGAATTGCCAACATTTGTATTTTGTGTAACACATGTATTCATAACATCAAGCCTTTCGCCCACTACACTTTCATGCTCCGGTAAGTTTTTTTCCTTTGTCCTGCTGCAATAAATAGGCTTACTTAACTCAAAAAAAAATCTACAGTTCTGGCGTCAATTTGCTTTGCAACACGCAACACGGCTCACAAGCCTTGCAACACGGCTCTGCGTCTAAAACGAACCTTAAATCAAAACTTGTCTAAAACAAGTTCCTTGTGTAAATTACGTGCTTACGCGTTACGTCTATAACAGAGCATAATTCGGCCTTTAGTGTCCTTTACAGGTTTACTAACAGAACAGCGCCCAATTGAGGCGTAATTTCTCCGCAATATGCGGGTGAAGACATGGAACACACACACACACACACACACACACACACACACACACATACACATACACACACACACAACATGCAGGTAAAGACATGGAACCATATTTACAAACGCGGCGCACTTGAGTCAAATGTGTTGTTTTACGAAGTGATGCCAGGAGACGTGGTTGAAGTTCTCCAGTTTATTCACCTGGGCAAATGACAATGATATCACGGGACTTAGCAGAGCAGCATGGAACACCCCACAGCATGTGCTTCGATTAGAATTAGGGCTGTCAGCGTTAACGCGTTAATCTATGAGATTAATGTGACCGCGATTAACGCGTTAAGATATTTTAACGCCGTTAACGCAACTTTGTTTACTTCCGGTGTGCGGAATTAATTTACACGTCAAAGAGGAGTTTTATTTTGACACGCACACAGTTCACTGGGTGGTCTGAGTTCGTGCCCCCCTCCTTCTTCTCCCGCTCTAACGTTACTCTTCTCCCTGTCACCTCTTCTTCCCTGTTTCAAATCTTTTATGGAAGAGGTATGCTATCTATTTTCAACCCTTTTCAAATCTAATAACTATCCCATTTCTAAATTGTCATCCACCACTGATCAAAGTGATTTTCTGACTATAATTTTAAACTCTACACTTTGATGTCAGTATTATGGTGGTGACCCGTTTGGTTTTATATTATATTTTGTAATGTATAGTCACATGGTGTAAGATAAGCCTGTGACTAATTAGCTAATTAAATTAAATTAGCATAGACATTTATTTTAGCATGATATTGATATGTATTGTACTAAGAGGTTCGAAAACACAGAAGTTAAACTAATTCCTTTTGGTGTTGCTGCTACTTTGAAAGCATGTGCTTGTTTTTACATTCTGATTTATTTGTACATTCATTTTGTACTGTGCTCCTTTGACATGCTAGGTCTCGCTAGCATGTATGCTAACATGTTAGCTGGGATAACTAGCTACCTGTGTGGGGCATGACCGTGTTTCTAGCATTCTCTGGAGAGGGGAGGTTGGAAAACTCAGAAGCCAGAGCCAAACAGCTAATTAATTTTGGTCTCGTTGGTGTTTTACAGAAGTCACAACAGAGTACAACCGGCAGTCAGTTCAGTAGGAAGGTTGGATTGTTATATTGAATATGTAATAGTTTTTAATATTTTTTAATTGTTTCAAATGTTTTCATTTATCAATGAGGTTGAGACGAGAGACAGATGGAATTGAGAGAGAGGTAGATTATTATGAAATAAATACCTGGAGTTATAGGCCTGAGCCTTTTTTGTGTTTTGTGTTATACATTTAAACAACATTGTCTGAAATACACGCTGTCTGGAGTGATTACTAGTTTAAAAAAAAAAATAATAACAATTTAATTGCGATTAATCTAGATTAAGGAATTTCAAAATGTGAGATTAATTAGTTAATTTTTTTAATCTATTGACAGCCCTAAAAATATACATGTGATGTGCATAATTACTTAAACAAACACACTATTTACATAGGGACAGAATGTGGAACACCTTTCCTTAATCGGTATGGATTTAGGGTGTTCAGTCAGTACATTCTAAAATAATAGTGTAGGAGCTCTCTTTATACACGACTCACCGTGTCTAATCCTCCGAAACTCTGAGGAGAGCCACTTGGTAAAACATGCATATCCCCTAGTGGTCACTATTTCCCCAACAGCATGACATATTCACATGCTCAGTATGATAAGAAAAGCACAAAAAGGATGCAAGTGGAAGAAACGTCTCGGTTACTTACGTAACCTCGGTTCCTTTAGTGGAAACGCAGACATTACCAGATTGGACGTGACGTTGTCACGGCTCCAAATTCGAATACGCTATTCATTCACGCCGGAAGGCTGAGAGGTGTCAATTATCTCCTGAACCCGCCCCCTCAGGAGCGCATAAATACAGGCGCTTGACACATCTACTTCCTCTTGGACAATTTCGACGTTAGGTATACGTACCTAACATCACACTCTCGTTAGGCTCAAAGAAAATGTTTTGCTACTTGCTAATTTCTCTCGTGTGCTTATAACTCTTTGTAGCCGGTGAGTCGGGTTTATCCCTTCACTGGCTCTGAGTGCCTCGAGTTTATTGGCTTGTTTTATTCTGTTATTCTGTCGAGTCACTGTATTGTAACTTGTTGTTAGCCAGTCGCTGACTAGCTTGCTAACCACCTGTTAACGTGCTTTGTTACAATTACTTTCACTCGCACTAATTCTTGTATCTAAGAAACTCGAGTCTTGTATCTAAGCTTTACCAGCTGTCCTCGGACTAGCTTGTTAACCTTGCTCCTCAACGTGCTTCGTTGTGATACTTGCACTCGTACTAATATTCTTCATTTCAGTTATGTCCAGGCAGTGGCCTCGTCCCGGCCTGCAAAGTTTTGTGCTAACCTTTCCACGTTTCAGTCCAAGGGTAGCTACCTAGCTCGTTAGCGGGATAGCTTACCTTGCTGTGGATGTCAGCAAATGCTTTCTACCTCTTGCTTACTGCCGCGAGTTAAGGCTTATAGTCTTAAAACTCAAGTTAGCTATTATCTCGTTAGCGGGCTAGCTCACAGAGACTTCATAGAGTTAGCTACCTAGCTCGTTAGCAGGCTAGCTCACCTTGCTATGAATTTGAACATCTCTATCTACTTCCGTGCTAACGTGTGCTTGCCATTAAGAATGTAACAACTCTACCCCTCACTACCGTGAGCACGAGTTAAACTTCATAGAGTTGTGTTGGCTATTTAGTTTGTTAGCACCTACTATCATACTAAAGCGCCCAGAGGCAATTGTGTTGTTGGCACTATATAAATACATTGAATGAATACTCTGTCACTCCCGTCACTGGCGTGAGTCTGTGAGTAAAGCTTCAGAGAGTTGAGTGAGGTGTCTAGCTTGTTGGCTAGCTTGCTGTCAACAGCACCGTTGATAAAGTTATTGAACTGGCTCTGTACTAATGTTTCTCTCGTTCTAGTGCCTCAGCAGGCTTAATGCCTCGCGTGCTTGGACAGCAGGGATGTGAGGCAGCAGATGTCTGCTCAAACTGGAGTTACACTCTCAGCTGAGCAGTGCACGCCTCCGGCAGCAAGTGACGGGGAGCCCTGCTGTAGCTTTTACTACCGCAACCGCTCCCAGCTGCGCCACCCCAGTCCTCCACCCTCCCACATGGGGACCGCACACCCAAGGTGGTGGAGCTCCTCACGGCTTCCAGCCAGCCCATCCCAGACGTGTATTTTCTGACTGGATACGCAGAGCCTGCTGGATGGAGACCTGTACTGAGGCCCTCCTGTGTCAGCCCCCAACACTGAAAAAGACTGCCCATGGTGCACGTGTAACCTCAGGTCGAGCACGGTGTGGTCTCCCAGCTGAGCAGTACACGCCTGCGCCAACGGGTAGCAGCGTGCCAGGGTGCCGCCAAACGGCCGTAGCCTCCTCACGCAAGGCGCCCTGATATCACAGGCAACAATCCTGTAGACTCACCAGAAGTCATGCGTAGGTGAATGCCCCTCATCGCATTCACCATGGCACCCATATGCCCACATGTTTCAAGCAACATGGTGCTGTTTTTCCCCCAGTTCTTGCCCCCTCCCCAGCAGAGAGGGCATGGCTCTAGACAGCGACAGATTCTCTCCGCTCCAGCATGCTACCTGCAGCGGGGGAAGGCTGCGCACCTGATCACCTGCCATTTGAAGGAAGGGGAGGTGGTCCCCAACCGCCAGGAAGACTGCCTGCAGCCTGCATGTCAGGCAAAGTGTATCAGTCTGCATAAGCATTACCCATATCACAAGCATAACCCATGTCACAAAACATAACATGTCACGAACATAAGTCATGCTTGGTAAGTTTCCCCTCAACATTTCCACCACTGCTCTCATTACCCACGTTCTGTCAATGTGATGGTGTGCCCCCAGATCTTGATCTTCCTCCCCAAAATAACGGAGCATACACAGATCTAGACAGGGGCTGATGGGCTATGAGCGAGCTCCCTTCCGACCTATGATTCAGCTCAAGGCGCGGCGTAACAGCCGCACGGCGAGCTGGCACACATGCACTACGTGGCTGTAGAGCCCAAAAACATTAACAGTGGTTTATGCTCTACAGTTGACCACTTCTCCCAGGTTTAAAACAAACAATGTGATGGTTTGCCCTAGATCTTGTCTTCCCCTCCCATAAAGGGTGAGTACAGATCTAGACATGGGCTGTTTGGTTATGAGCGGGTTTCAGCCCGACTATGATATAGCTCGAGATGCAGTTTGAACAGCTGCTCGGCAAGCTGGCACGCAGGCACTGCGTTGCCAGGCCTGCCCAAAACACTAACAGTGGTTTTATGCTCAAAGTAGTGTTACAATAGTGCCAGCTAGTGGTGTTGCACCTACATCTAGGCTTCTTGGTGAACAAACTAAAAAGCTTCTAATTCCCAGTCAGTCCGCTCTCTTCCTGGGCATGATATTAAATTCCACTTCTCTGGAGGTGGATTTCTCTCAAGGAAGAATAGAGGCAATCAAATCGTGTGTAAGTCAGTTCAAACTGAATAAGAAAGTTTCATCCCTTCTCTGCCTAAGGCTGATAGGAATGATGGCTTCAGCCGCTATAGCGTTACCTCTCGAAATGCTACACGCACGTCCCTTCCAAGCAGGGTATCTCTCTTTAAAACTCAGTTCCACCAGGAACAAGTGCAAGAGGGTGACAGTGGATGCCAGGCTCTGGCGATCTGGAAAACGCCACACTTCCTCACATCGGCAGCTCTGATGGGCTTAGTGAAACGCCGTTTAGTAATAACGATAGACGCCTCCACATCAGGGTGGGGAGCCATCTGCGAGGGAAAATCAGTGAACGGCCTCTGGTCTGCGGCGGAGGCCGAGTCACACATAAATGTCTTAGAACTAAAGACGATTTTCCTGGCGCTGCAGCACTTCTGCCCTTAATAAATGGTCAGCACGTTCTAGTCAGAACAGACAACACATCCGTCCTGGCGTATATAAACCGTCAGGGGGGTGTTCGCTCTCCGACGCTGCATCACCTGGCATCCCGCCTGCTCTTGTGGGCAGCAGCTCGCATCAGTTCCCTCAGAGCAGTTCATGTTACGGACCACCTCAACTGGGGCGCGGACTTGCTGTCGAGGGGCAATCCACAGGCTGCACACTAGTGTCTTCACCCTCAGGTGATCGAGCAGATCTGGCTACCTTTTCACAGAGCTCAGGTGGTTCTGTTTGCCAACAGAGAGAGCGCCCGCTGCCCGCTCTGGTTCTCGCTGGGGGGAGACAACCCCCCGTTAGGTGTAGACGCGCTGGGCCACCAATGGCCGAACATGCGTCTTTACACTTTTTCCTGGATCCCTCTCCTTCAGCAGGTGCTGAGCAGGATAAGGGACGAGGTCAGAGAATTAATCTTAATAGCCCCCCATTGGCGCAATCCACCATGGTGCCCGGATCTATACAGGATGTCAGTGCAACCTCCATGGACGCTGCCTCTACGGAGAGATCTCCTGACGCAGGCGCACGGCACGATATGGCATCCCTGACTGGAGCTGTGGCAGCTCAGAGCCTGGCACCTGATAGGAGCAGGCTCATAGCTTCGGGGCTGTCTGATGCAGTGGTGTCCACAATACAGAGTGCTCGGGCTCTGTCGACACTAGCCCTCTATACGCTTAAGTGGCGCAGATTTGATCTATGATGTGTCGCGCGCCATTGCGACCCTGTCAACTGCACTCTGAGCGTCATTTTAGAATTCCTGCAGCAGTTATTTGACGAGGGGAAGGCGGCTTCCACTCTCAAAGTTTACCTTGCGGTTATTTCGGCCTGCCATGCAGGCATTAAGGGTAAAACTCCAGGTAATCACCCTTTAACGTCACGCTTATGGCTGGCGTTAGGCGTCTCAGAGTGCCCGAAAGGCACTTAGTACCCTCATGGGATCTTCTGGTGGTTTTACGCGCTCTCACAGGTCCTCCGTTTGAGCCCTTGAGACAGTAGACATGAAACTTGTTTCATTTAAAACCACGCTGTTGTTGGCTTTGGTGTCAGCATAACGATTGCGGGTGACAAAGTGGTTATGCGTCCAAAGGCCGCATACACGCCTAAGGTGGTTTCAACTCCATTTCGCAATCAGGTAATTGAGTTGGCAGTATTTTCGCCTCTCCCCTTTCGCTTCGGCGGAGGAGGAGCGCTTCAATAAGCTGTGCCCTGTGCGCGCTCTCCACTGTTATATAGAAAGCACCAGTGCTTTCAGGAAGTCTGACCAACTATTTGTGCGCTTTGGAGCACACGCGAGGGGCAGACCTCTGTCAAAACCTAGCCTTTCCCGTTGGATTGTGGAGGCTATTGTTTGGTTTTATAAGAATTTATCTTTAGAGCCACCGGTAAAGTTGTGTGCGCACTCTACTCGGGGAGTCTCTTCCTCCTGGGCCTTTTTGAAAGGCGTCTCAGTCGAAGATATTTGTAAGGCTGCAAGTTGGAATTCTCGCCACACTTGTGTTAGATGTGTCTATTCCCTCTTTCTTGCAAGAAGTCTTACACACTGATAATTCAATAGCTCCCCAGAGCCTGTGAATGGTTAATAATATGAACGGTTGCCAGCTTTTACACGTTAAATGCTGACGTTCCGATACATGGGGAAGTCATGTAGACAAACGATTGGAGATCGCTTAGTCTGCGTGAGAAGGTTATTGATAACGTATGTGTCCATTGGCTTTTATACTAATGCAGATGAACCGTTATATGAGAAAATCATGTAGGCCGGTGTTCAGAGATCACTCTGGGCTACGTGAAAGGAAGGCATAGTAATGTATGTGTTCATCAGCTTTTATATGATGAATGCAAATGAACCGATGTAAGGGGGAATCATGTAGGCTGGTGATCAGAGATCGTTGTAGCCTATGTAAAAAGGATTGCCCTGTGATGTTAACCACCAGCTGCCGTGTGAGCCTCTTGGGAGGTCAGAAGTACGAGGAGCTGGTTAAGGTTGATTGACACTGTATTTTTCACGCGTGAAGGGATACGGTCCCACCTGGTAATGTCTTAGGTTCTACGAGAAGGAACGTCTCGGTTACTTACGTAACCTCGGTTCCTTTAGTGGAACAGCAGACATTACCAAGGTTGCGTGTACAGTGTCCATTCTTCTTGAAGTGGGTGTGTTCTTATGTTACGCTCAAAATTGTTCAAGAGGAAGTAGATGTATAAGTAGCCTGTATTTATGCGCTCCTGAGGGGGCGGGTTCAGGAGATGATTGACACCTCTCAGCCTTCCGCCGTGAATGAATAGTGTATTCGAATTTGGAGCCATGAAAACTTCACGTCCCATCTGGTAATGTCGTAGGCTCTACGACAAGGAACCAAATCTTCACTGTTACATTTATATTTGATATATAATTTCATATAGGCATATTATAATGCTTTAATGTGTCCTTCTAAGTTCTCAACGATGTACCAAACCATACATACCTTGAACAGAGGGTTCCTAGGTATCGATACCATCTTCCACACCCTCCACCATTTCAGAAACCAGTGTTTGTTGGATGACATCTTCAAAGAAGATCTTCTTCGGATTGTGGGGGACCTGAGCTGGTCATCCTGGTCTGAGCTCGGTTAAATGTCACTTTTTGTTTAGGATGTATACATTTGAAAACTCCGGGTTCACATTGTAGTGTGGACATGGGAAACAGAGGATTTCAGATACGCTGGCGTAACCATGACAACATTTGTCATTTCAACTTTAAGTGTGGACGGCAAAAATTCGGAAAACAAGATCACAATGGTAGTGTGGACTGAGATCATCAAGTATTAGTATTTACCCGGGTTAGTGAGACAGGGCTAAAGTTTGCTGTAACTTTGTGAGCCAAAAGCAATAATTTCAAATCTCATTCTCATTCTAATTCTAACTTATCATCCATGGTGGTGTAACGGGCGCAGCTCTGCCCCGCACTTCTCTGACTACTCTGCGTTGTGTTGTGGACAGTGAGACGCTGGACACAGGCACCCGGGACCACTGACTGGTTTATTCTCTGATATAAAGTGAAACAGGAGAGAGCAGAGCACACACACGATCACCCTCATGCCTCTCTCAGTCGAGTTAAACGGCAACTCATACTAAATGAATAAACAAGTAACAGATAATCAGGGAGTACAGTACACCTTATAAACACATACCTGATGTCAAATGAAACAGGAGAGAGCAGAGCACACACACACGGTCATCCTCAATGCCTAACACAAAAGAAAACCACTGAATCATGCAATACCCAAGAGGATGAAATGGCGGCAACACACAACAAAGAAAGTTTACCAAACTCTCCCCTTAAGTGTCTCAATGTTACTCCCTGACTGAAAACTACTGGCAGAAATCTTCTCAGATACCCCTCTACACTTTAGTAAGGAAATATTCTGTCTTTAAGTCCCTAATAATGTAAATAAATCATATTTTCATTTTAACAGTCTAAAAACGTACCTCTCTCAGTCGAGTTAAACGGCAACTGACGAGAGGGTAGAAATCAAACATGAAAAACCTTGATGACTTTTCATAATAAAAGTCCCGAAATAAAAATACATGAATAAATGATTATGCATACAACACATTCTGTTTAAAGGTTTTGGTGAGATTTCAACATCAAATAAAATGTAATATTAACCTGGATACAGTGGCAGGAACACACACTCCCATTCTTCCATCTTTTAGTGGCGCGCTAATTACACTAGAGGGCGTTGAATGGGTAGATGTCTGTGGCACTTTGAGTAGAAAACATTTATAAATCCAGAACGATTCTACAGCCCTAACCCATATAACACGTGTAACCTTGACTGACCTTACCAGTGTAACATTGGCTGATTGACTGAATCTGAGTGTAGTATTTTATGATTATTGTAATAGTGTGCTATATTGATTATTGTAATAGTGTGCAATATTGATTATTGTATTAGTGTGCAATATTGATTATTGTAATAGTGTGTAATATTGATTATTGCAATAGTGTGTAATATTGATTATTGTAATAGTGTGCAATATTGATTATTGTATTAGTGTGCAATATTGATTATTGTAAGAGTGTGTAATATTGATTATTGTATTAGTGTGTCGTTGATTATTGTAATAGTGTGCAATATTGATTATTGTAATAGTGTGTAATATTGATTATTGCAATAGTGTGTAATATTGATTATTAATTGTAATATTGATCTCATGACTGACCCTGAGCTCTTACATTTCTTTCTTTAAGGATCCCTCTCACAGCTGGATGGTGAGTTCCCTCCTTCACACACACACACACACACACACACACACACACACACACACACACACACACACACACATGCATACAGTGGGGAAAATAAGTATTTGAACCCCTACAGATTTTGCAAGTTTGGCCACTTGCAAAGAAATGTGTGATCTAGAATTGTATTGGTAGGTGTATTGTAACAGTGAGAAACAGAATATCAACAAAAAAAATCAGAAAACTGCATTTTATAACATTTATGACTTTATTTGCATTTGATGCAAAAAATAAGTATTTGAACCCCCAAGCAAACAGCAATAATTCTGGCTCAAAATGACCAGTTATGTGCCCAAGAAGCACACAGATTAGTCCTCATTAGGTCTAACAAGGTACACCTCCATGCAAGATATACCCTTGTGCGGTATCAGTGATCATTCGAAAGGTGCCGAATAACCCCAGAACTACACAGGGGCAGCTTGTGAATGATCTCAAGGCAGCTGGGACCACAGTCACCAAGAAAACCATTGCAACACACCACGCCGTATTTTTTTTAAGTACTGCAGCACTCGCAAGGTCCCCCTGCTCAAGGAAGCGCATGTACAGGGCCATCTGAAGTTTGCCATTGCACACTTGAATGATTCTAAGGAGGATTGGGAGACAGAATGTGGTCAGATGATACCAAAATCAAGCTCTTTGGCATCATCTCGACTTGCCGTGTTTGACAGGGGGGGGGGGGGGGGAATGCTAAATATGACCCCAAGAGTACATCATACCCACCCTCAAGCATGGAGGTGGAAACATTATGCTTTGGGGCTGTTTCTCTGCCAAGGGTACACTACGACTCCACCCCATCGAGGGGACTATGGATGGGGCCATGTAACGTGGAATATTGGGCTTGAACCTCATTCCCTCCCATTGAAAACGCAACCTTAAAGATTTGGAGAGGATCTGCTAAGAAGAGTGGACCAAAATCCCTCCTGAGATGTGTGTAAACCTGGTGACCAACTACAAGAAACGTCTGACGTCTGTGCTTGCCACCAAGTACTAAGTCATTTTTGTCAGTCAGTTTTGCTAGGGGTTCAAATACTTATTCTTTGCATCAAATGCAAATAAAGTCATAAATGTTATAAAATGCATTTTTCTGGATTTTTGTGTTGATATTCTGTTTCTCACTGACAATATACACCTACCAATACAATTATAGATCACACATTTCTTTGCAAGTGGCCACACTTGTGAAATCACCAGGGGTTCAAATACTTATGTTCCCCACTGTACAAGCATACATGCACACACACACACACTGTTGCGTTCACTACATCACGGGTGCGCCATAGCAATTAAATGCAGGTGGATAAGTGGGAAGTTCACGTACCTGATTTACCCGGATTGAAACGTCGACCAATTAAAATCCCAAATGCATGTTAGAATCCACTGTTGAACGAGCACGAGCTATAATCGGGAGCGAGCACTAAATTAACTAACTGTCGTCTTGTGAGAGATACGCCACCGGTAAACTGCTAGTTCCATTCATTAAACTGTGGATTAAACTTGTTTGTTTGCGTTGGGTTCGTATGCTTGTTGACTTGCTTTAGTCACGCTGTCAAACATTGTTTGGGGTCTTATGTTTCACGTTATCGGCTTGATAGTCTCCGTGATTCTATTCCAGCGAGTGTTTAAATTATAGCGCTTTCATTGTCACGAGTTTGCTTTCTGTTTCGCATAGTTGCTTGCATTGCAGGCTGGGTAATGTAGTTAACCACTGTGTGTTGGCAATGTGGCTTGTGTGTGGAAATGTAGTGTTTAATATTTAATGTGCAGTATTACTTATGTGTGAAGTTGTTGCATTGCTGTGGTTATTTATAAAACTAAACACTAATAATATTGTAGTTTATGGATATATTGTGTGTAATTATATGATATATTTCTTTATATACATTTACATTATTCAAAATGAATCATAATTCATGCATGTGGCTATGAGTACTGCTTTTTACACCTCAAGCCTTTCTATTCCACAGGTTTATAACCTGCTATTTGTGGACAACTATGTATAAAAACTAAAGTTGAATAAAACTACAAAGAGTTATAACAACGTGTCTTCTCCTAACTCCCCGTTCGGTGGGGAAAATCTTAAAGAACCGAACACACACACACACACACACACACACACACATGATTACACTAGGGTTGTCTGACCCCTTTGACCCCTATGACTCTCTTCAGTGTGTGGGCGACCCCCCCTCAACACCCGCATAGTGGGGGGAGAGGATGCCCCTGTGGGGGCGTGGCCATGGCAGGTCAGCCTACACCGCGGTGGCCACTTCTGCGGGGGGTCCCTCATCAACAAGGACTGGGTGATGTCAGCCGCTCACTGCTTCTTCCCCAGGTGAGACTCAGGCACTCTTGTGTAATGGAAGCTTCTAATGATTATCAAACGTTTCTCTTTTAGGAACGGAATACTTTACTCTCCAATATGAAGCAATATTTACAAAGAAGAAGAATTTCTAAATAAATAGGTTTGTTAAACAAGGCAGGTTCATGTGACTAGCGACTTCACTTCATTGAATCATTACTAAAACTAACGAGAACATTCACACATCACTTCCTGCACTTCAGAATAAAGGTATCTCCGTTCAAATTATAACTCATTCAGATTAATAGCAAATTACCATCAATAACGGATAAGGATTCTTCCATTTTACTGTAAATAATGTAAATAGATCATTTAACATTTCTATTAACTGTTCTTTAACAAAACAACATAAATCAGTTAATTTACTCTTAACTTCAAATAATTAATTAATCTACCTTTTATAAACAAATCTTTACTTAATAGTAATTCAGACACTTCACTGAACCTTCATAAGACGCACACACACACACACACACGCACATAACCTAACCTAACATATAGTCTTGTCATGGTAGATGTCAAATCAGTTTCTACTGATGTTGCAGCATAATTTTATAGATAGAAAAATAATATTCCAGAATTACGCCATGTTAGAATTACAGAATTACACCATGGTAATAACCGAGATTCACAAGTGAAATGTGTGTGCGTGCGTGCATGCGTGCGTGCGTGTGTGCGTGCGTGCGTGCGTGTGTGTTGTGTGCAGGTGTGTGTGTGTTTACCCACAGCTAAAGGTGACGTGTGTCTCTTCCTCTCTCTCTGCAGCACCAACCCCTCTGGCCTGGTCGTCTACCTGGGGCGGCAGAATCAGACGGGCAGCAACCCAAACGAGGTTTCCAGGACTGTCTCTCAGATCATTATACATCCCAATTACACTGGCGCCACCTTGAATAACGACATCGCCCTCCTCCGCCTCTCCTCCTCCGTCACCTTCACTAACTTCATCCGCCCCATCTGCCTGGCAGCAGCCAACAGCACCTTCAACCGGGGCACCAGCAGCTGGGTGACAGGCTGGGGCACCTTAAGAGCAGGAGGTGAACACACACACACACACACACATACTCTCTCACACTCTCACACACTCTCACACACACTTACACACACACACACACATGCACCTGGGGCACCTTACTAGGTGGAGGTGAGCACACACACACACACTCTCAAACACAATTAAACACTCACAGACACACACTCGAACACTCTAAAACTTAACCTGATTGTCTCCTGTCTCTCCTAGGACCTCTCGCAGTGACGCTTCAGGAAGTGGAGGTGCCGGTCACGGGGAACAGGAACTGTTTATGCCAGTACAACCTGATAGGCTTCACCATCACTGACAACATGATCTGTACTGGGAGGGACGAGGGGGGGCCCTGTCAGGTGATCATGTGACTATTTACTCTGTCATGTGATCATGTGACTATTTACTCTGTCATGTGATCATGTGACTATTTACTCTGTCATGTGATCATGTGACTATTTACTCTGTCATGTGATCATGTGACTATTTACTCCGTCAGGTGATGATGTGACTATTTACTCTGTCATGTGATCATGTGACTATTTACTCTGTCAGGTGATGATGTGACTATTTACTCTGTCATGTGATCATGTGACTATTTACTCTGTCATGTGGTCATGTGATTATAAAATTATAATGGAACAAAATATAACATTTGTTTCAAGGTGATTAAGAGAGTCATGGGCCTGAGTCTCCTTGGAGAAGACAGGAAAAAAACTCTGTAAGTCAGAAAGAAACCTTAAACAGTCAGGAGTTTATGTGACTATTTGCCGGTCAGTAATCATGTAAGGGTTTACCTGTGTCAGGTGATCATGTGTTTACCTGTGTCAGGTGATCATATGTTTACCTGTGTCAGGGGATCATGTGTTTACCTGTGTCAGGTGATCATGTGTTTACCTGTGTCAGGTGATCATGTGTTTACCTGTGCCAGGTGATCATGTGTTTACCTGTGTCAGGTAATCATGTGTTTACCTGTGTCAGGTGATCATGTGTTTACCTGTGTCAGGTGATCATGTGTTTATCTGTGTCAGATGATCATGTGATTACCTGTGTCAGGTGATCATGTGTTTACCCGTGTCAGGTGATCTTGTGACTGTTTCTTGGATTAAGGGATGGTAACACCAGTCTGTTCTGACCCGTCTCTCAGGGTGATTCTGGCGGTCCGATGGTGAGTAAGCAGGGTTCTGTGTGGGTCCAGGGGGGTGTCGGCATCGGTTGCGCCCAGGCCCCGTTCCCAGGAGTGCATGCACGGGTCTCTCAGTACCAGAGCTGGATCAACACCCAGATCACCAGCGACCAGCCGGGCTTTGTCACCTTCACCTCCACTGGGACAGACACAGACCTGAGTGCCAACTGCACCGGCCTGCCTGCTCTCACCAACATCACCACCCCTGCCATCACCACATCACCAGGTTAGTCACACCACCACACATCCAAACCACCACCAATAGAGTCCACTGTTTGTGTGTGTGTCTACCTGTGTGTGTGTGTCTGCGTGTCTAACTTGTGAGCGTGTGTGTGTGTGTGTGTCTGTCTGTGTGTGTTTCCTACCTGTGTGTGTGTGTGTGTGTGTGTCCTTCCTGTGTGTGTGTGTGTGTGTGTGTGTGTGTGTGTGTGTGTGTGTGTGTGTGTGTGTGTGTGTGTGTGTCCTACCCAGTCTCCTCTCTTTTGATGAATACTTTGATAAATACTACCAAAATGTGGAAACACAGCGTGCGCTGATTACGCTGCGCTCGCAAATGTACGTAAATGAGGCCCTGAACCCCCATGTGCAATTTGGCATCCTTAGATCAGTGGTTCTCAAAGTGGGGTCCGCGGATCCCTTGGGGTCCGCAACGTCCGCGAAAAAGTCTGGATTCCAAAAAAAAAAACATTTTAAATTACTGACTTCCGGGCGAACGTTAAAGATGGCGACATAGACCTAATATCTCTCCTGATATTGTAAAAGAAAAACCCACTTCAAGTCGATACTAATATACATGTAAGACTAGCTAAGAAGCTGTACTCCCAACCCAAACAAGATGGTAAAGAGAATATAAAAACATTTTTTAAACTCATTACACCTGCCTTCAATTGGTGATTATCAAAATGGCTGTTTAACCTCAGTGATCTCTAGGAAAGAATTAGAGGATGCGTTGCATAAATTAAAAAATAATCAGACCCCAGGGGCCGATGGCCTTGCGGCTGAATGGTACAAAACATTTGGAGAACTCCTGATTCCAGTTATCTTAAGATCTTTCAACTGGACTCATGAGGAAGGCTCGATCCCCCCTTCATGGAACGAGGCAATTATTTCTGTCATCCCAAAAGAGGGAAAAGATCAAATGTTGTGTAGCTCCTACAGGCCAATCTCAATTCTTAATCAGGACTATAAACTTTATTCATCTATTATATCTAAGAGATTAAATTCCTTTATACCCGATCTGATTGACAATGACCAAACGGGATTTGTTAGGGTGCGCCAAACGCAAGATAATATCAGGCGATCACTTCATATAATACAAAATATTGGAGAAAGTGAAATGGGTGCAGCGTTAATTAGTCTTGATGCCGAGAAAGCTTTTGATTGTGTCCAGGGGTTTTTCTAGAAAAAAATAGTATCAGGGAGCACACCCCGCACGGACCCGAGGGAGCGACACGAACCAGGCGGGGGATGGTGCTGAAGGGGGGGTAACCTCTTCGACGGAGTGAAGCATTTGAAAAATTGACGCTTTTAAAATGGTACATTCTGAGGCTATCTTAGAGAGAAATTCTAGCTCTTGTGGTCATCCTGAAAAACAAGACATTATCAACTGTTGAGCAACTGTTTAACCTTTGATAGATGTGTACAACTTTACCCTGTAAATGAACACATTTCAAAATATTGGCCAAACTTTTATTTACTAGGCCTTGGATTGTTCTTGCATACACAAAATGATGTGCCACTTGCAATTGTACACACTAACCAGGGTTATACCAGTAGTTCAGTTCATAGTTTATAATTCAAATTGTAAATGTTTTCAGTAACACCTACTATCAATCTGACATGAGATGCGTCATTGTTGAAGTTGGAAATAATACAGTTTTTGTACAACCATAATGACACTCTTTATTGTATTCCACGTTGATTCAGGTCCTATGGGATTAATCAGATAAACATGCAAAGGTTCTTTTCAGGCTGTAAGCTGCAAAAGAAATTGCACATTCATCAGGAAACCTGTGCAGCGTACAAGTTATAGCCGGTCTAGCACTCTTGATCTTTGCTATGGGTCAGTAAAGGATGCATACAGGTCACTCCCATTACCTCCTTTGGGCCAAGGAGACCACAACTGTGTGTATCTCATGCCCACATACAGGGCTGTTCTGGACTGTGAATGTCATTAATGTTGTCTATGTGTGTGTAAGCAGCCCACTCTTTTTTTACCTACAACCAAATCTACCCTCGGGTACAAATAAAGTTACCTTACCTCATGATTGAGATATTGAAACTTCTGTGATGTTGCAAAGTAGCTTACTGGAGGTCAGCCACTACTGAGCCACAGACACTCATACCGGAGGAAGGTTTGAGGGGGTGGGATTGGTGATAGCAAAACCCTTTCATATATTTACCTATTCTAATTTAATTATTAATGACTTAGTTATTGTTTCCAGAGGGTGAGAGGGGTTTGCTTTTAATAACCATTTATATGTCTGAAATCCCTTAAACATGGTTGGATACTGTATGTACTGTAGATATAGTTGTTGGTCTTAAGATGATTCCGTATTACTGATGGTTAGCATGGCTGTTTCCTTCCTTCTTTAACAATAACTTCTCCTCACCCACAGATTCTGATTCAGCCGTTCCAACTGGAGAGAGTACGTATTTGTGATCTACTGTTGTGTGTGTGTGTGTTTGTGTGCATGTGTGTGTGTGTGTGTGTGTGTGTGTGTGTGTGTGTGCGTGTGCAGGGGGCAGTATGTCCGTCGTACAGGAACACTTTGATTTGTTCATTGCAAATAAATGTGACAATAATTTATATATATATATAAATATAAATTCATATTGTTATAAAATGGATAATTTACTTCTTTCTTTACACAATTTACTTTGGGAATACACTGTCATTTGAATAGCATAACACATCAACACATAACACACCCTCTGTTTAACAATTCCTCTTAGTGTTGACAGAGATTGTTGGCCTAAGGATGAAGATTGCATCTAAAACTTCACTAACTGAGACAGAGATTGAGGAAGCAGTCCTGAAGCTGGTGAGTTTCTCTTCCCACTTTAACACAAGGTGGAAGTTATCAAATATTTCAGTTACACTCTGTCTCAAAAGATTTTGAAGTTTCACTTGTGTTTTGAATCATTGGCTCGGAGTACAAATAAATTCATTATTCTGTGTAATATTATTATTATGATTAAATTTTTAGAAAGTATGTGTGTTTTTAACGTAGGTAGTTTTTAATATATCACATTCATTGTGATTTTACAGGCATGTGAAGGAAACATGTGGCCCTGGCTACTATACACTGTAGTTTTGTTGCATACAGCCATATATAGTGACGAGATACATACATGTGTTATCTAATCAGCTAATTAGTTTTAGAGAAACCTTCTAATGCCTCTTTAAACAGCTCTCTTTCTCAATTGTCAGTTTCAAGAGGAGCTTATCCGTCGTGGTCTACCCAACACCACTTCCACTCTAAGTCTGAGACGAGTACACGAGATCAACCCATGAGGAATCCATCAGGACTACTATTCCAGGCACAGATATGCTCTGAAAGGGACTCTCTCTCTCTGTCCCAAACCAGTGAAGCCCCTAGTGCACCTCCATGTTTATCTCTCATATATTATTTACCTTCTTTTCATTTCTGCTCCTCAGGGGCAGCCGTGGCATACTGGTTAGGGTTTCAGGCTGGAAACCGTAGGGTGGCCGGTTCGATTCTGTCGATTCCCAAGCAGTAGGAAAAATGTGGGTGGGGGAAGTGGAAGACCACTGCTCTCCCATGCCCATATCCACAGCTGAAGTGCCCTTGATCAAGGCACCCAACCGCCGTCAAAGGCATCTCACTGCTCCGGTTTAGTGTGTACCCTCACTTCACTGTGTGTGTGTGTGTGTGTGTGTGTCACTTCACTGGATGGGTTAAATGCAGAGGTGGATTTCAGAGTGTGCGTGTCTACACCACCTCTGCCATAGAGAGGACTTTCACTTTTCACTTCACTTTCACTGCTGCTTTAGATGTCATTAACATGCTGATTCCCGACTGCATGTTTCACTGTGACAATGTTAAGTTCATGTTACGTCTTATAATGGAGTCTGATGGGGATGGAAATGCACCGGACCATCAGGAAGGTGGTGCCTAAAGCGAAATCTGTTCTGTTGTATGAAACAGATCACGGTTGAGAGGAATTTAGGACATTTCTGTGACTGGACATCAGTGTAAGCATTCTAGGGAGCTTTTAGGAAATTCTGATTTCACATTTAGAATCCAGACGAAGGTAAATAAATACCAAGTTCCATTCTAAATGTAATTGTGGTGTGAAAATACGTATATCCTTTAAATGAACCTACAAGCATTCATATGTACATTTGCGTTCTAGAATCATGACTTCTTTTTTCATTTGACTTTGGGGGTTGATGTAAGTTGTAAGAAACTTCCTCATGTGTTTTATCAAATAATAAAAATAAGAATAATAGAATAAAGTTTTCATATCATCACATTTTTGTATGTTTTTATTGTTGTAATTGGAGTTAGAAATATATTCAAGATTTACAGGAGAGGACCACCAAAAGGCCCTAAATACACTGACTGTGCCAGGACATACAGTATCAAATTTCACAGGTAGACTGATGTTTGTGCCTGCAACAGGCAATGGCTTGGTCAGAGCAGGTTGAGGGACATTGGTGTAGTCTATCCCAGGAGGTAGCATGGGAAACTCGACCACAATCATCATCTATATGTCATGGCAATCATATTTTCCCCCGTTCAGTTTGCTTCTCTAAAGCTCCAATGACTGGGTCCATTGGATCTCGACATATCCGATAATGATCTTGCCTCAGTAGCTGTTCTGCAATGATCTTGAGGAAGTAGAACAGAGTCTACCTGGTGCTGCCTGGTGGCCCTGGATACTCCTTACAGAAGTTGTGATTCTTTTGGTCTGGATCACATGACTAACACAAATATTTGTTGTTTCCTGTGGTTATTAATTGTTATTCTTTACATAAATTATATAAAGTGACTTTAATTATTATCCATTGTTTTACCAGAGATTAACAGAAAGGCAGGTAGAGTATCATATCAACAATCTCAATCTAAAACCTTTTTCCCCCAGCACTGCTAAGAAACCGGTCAGTCCAGTAGACACATCATTCCTTTCCCATTGTGTACTTTCTTAGTTAAAGTATAATAAGTATAATCTTTTTTTTGCAAACATCAGAACACACATCTCTCATTTGTTTGTTATAATCATGCAATCAGTTCTATGTTATAAACATGCTTGAATTTATATCGTATACCTGTATGAGTGACCATCCATTGTTTTACCAGAGACTTGGTAACAGATCGGCAGGTAGCATATAATATCAACAACTTTAAAACTCAACCTGTCAGGACTTTGGGAGGCGATTGTCATAATTTGGCACATTGGTGGCATCTGGTGGCCGAAGGACAAAAGAACAGACTTGTTTTCTCACACATGTGCCTCTGTTGTGATTCTGTGTTCTCACCTGTTCCCCATTGTGTTCCCTCACCTGTTTCCCGTTATGTGCCCTCACCTGTTTCCCGTTATGTGCCCTCACCTGTTTTCCATTATGTGCCCTCACCTGTTTCCCGTTATGTGCCTTACCTGTTTCCTGTTATGTGCCTTACCTGTTTCCCGTAATGTGCCCTCACCTGTTTCCCATTATGTGCCCTCACCTGTTTCCCGTTATGTGCCCTCACCTGCAACTAATTGTGTGCCCTCACCTGTGCCACATTGTATTGACTCACAATTAGCCAGGAGTTAAATACCTGGCTAGTTTCCCTGCCCTTTATCGGGTCGTTAGATTGTCTTTGGTTGCTAGAAGTGCTCTCAAGCACTATAGTTTGTAGTGGTCTCAAGCACATTAGTTCTTAGTGCTCTCCATAGCTAGTTTCAGGCTAGTGTCTCACTGCCTGAAAGCTACACTGTCTAACTTATTTAGATTATGGCCTTTTGCCCTGTTCTTGTTTTTCTGCGTTTTGGAGTAACCATTTATCTTCGGTGCTTTGAATTTCCTTTGTTTGGAATCAACACCAGCCTGCAATTGGATCCTCACTGCCTCAGTAGGCTAAACACTGGTTACTAATCCAGCAGCCTGGGTTCAATCCCAGGCAGAGCCTTGACACAACCCTCATTTTCCCTCAGCACCAGTGGAGGTGGATGCGTCAATAGTGGGCGCAAGGGCGCCGCCCCACTTACTATTTTGTGATGAAAATATGTCACAAGACATGTCAAAAAACATTATATAGCAACTAATTAAAATAAGAAATGTACTGTGTTTACACGTTAAATGTGTGTGGGAGACCGTAAGCCCCTCTCAACAACCACTAAAATGTGTCCGAACATAATATATTGCCATTCGTCAGTAGCCTACTGAGATAAGCTTCTCCTCCCTGGAGGGGCGCCGGCCTAATGGAAGTCTATGGCAGCTCTCTAACTTTTTTTGTGGTATCTTTATGTGAAACACCGTTTAATTGACGATTAGATGTTGACACGAAGAGAGTGAAAGTTAGTAATGCGTTTTTTTGTTTCCCCTGTCTTGTTGTTCCAAAGTCCTGGGTCTGAAACATTCTGGATTACAACGGGAATGAGGGATCTAAAGTACTTTACTGAAAAATGTAAAAACATCATGAATCTGGCCTTAGCCCTCTAAATAACAGCCTGAAGCTAAACCTCTTTGGAAGACTGAGTATTGCAGAGCAGTTAGACGAGGGTTACCGAATTGGCATTCGAAAACCTGTAGTATCATCCAGTGTTTCTGAATCTATTCTGCTCTAAACCTCATCAACCAGTCTTTCTCACTCTATTCTGCTCTAAACCTCTACACCCTGTGTTTTAAACTCTCTACCCTGTTTTAAACTTCTTGTACACAATATTTCTGAATTTATTCTGCTCTAAACCTATAGTATCCAATGTCTCTGAATCTAGTCTACTCTAAACCTCTACTACCCAATGTTTAAACCTCTGGAACCCAACCCAATGTTTCTTAAACCATTCTGCCCAAACCTCTCATGCCCAATTTTATAGTTGGTTGAGAATTGTTAATGGACAGTGTTGAGCACTGTGTTTTCATGAAATAAATCTTATTTTTTTTATACATTCTACTCAAAACCTCTCTTGTGTGTTTTTTTTCTCATTGTGGAGTGCTATTTAAACTGCACCGCCCAACTCAACCCAATGCCAATAGGTCTCCTTTAACAGAGGCACCCTGAGCTATAAGGCCTAGAAAAAGTAAATGAATATGATCTCTATCTAACACACAGTATGGCTTTCATTCCATTGTGTAAATGTCAGGTCTGTCCTCTGTCAGAGATACATTCCATGCATGTGGAAGTTGGAAATCATACCGGTTTGTATCACTTTAAACACTTCTATTGTACTCTCTAGATTAGATATAATAATTTGTATCGTCATAAAAATGGGTCTATGGTAATTACCAATGCTGCCATTTTACTTTTTTTGTCTTTATACTTTGCACAAGTGTATAGCGTGCAACTAAGGCTTGACTTATTTTAGAAAAGCAGAGCTAAATTGCATTCAGTATATTTAATATACTGTACATAATATGTTTTCAAAGCAACTCTGTGTGTTCATGATGAATCCATATGTCATAATACTTATGGGTCTGAAGGGGGCGCCAATTCCTAATCTTAACACTACACAGAGTTGCTTTGAAAACATATTATGTACACAGTATATTAAATATACTGAATGCAATTTAGCTCTGCTTTTCTAAAATAATGAACGTGTTAAACTTGTCAGCGCAAGCCATTTTTAGGTCTTATGGGCCATAAAGTTAGTTTTATTCTGCATTGAAGATGCAGTCTGCAATTTGGTTTCACCACAGCCGATCAAATCACACTCCTCCCCTCCGTGTTCATGAAGCATTGAATTGATTGGCTGGGATTGTTAATGGCTCGGTCTGAGCCACTATGTTTTTTCCCATTCACAGTACAGAGACAGTACAATGTATGAACACTGGAGGTTTTTTATTTATTTATTTTTTTGAGGACTGCACCTTTTAGTGCTTACAATATAGCATGTTGATAAAGGTATGCCTGGCACCATGACTGTCTTAAATAATTGGCCTTGCTTTTTTCTTTGTAAGCATATATTTGTCTTTTGTCCATACCGTCATATCTACTCCACCAACAGATTATATTCCAACTGTGGACAATACAGGTATGTAGTTCTGGTGTACAATTATGTGTATGTGTGTTTCATTGGGGGTTGTGTATACACACGATACGTATCCCATATGAGCGTTTTTCTAGGGTAAATTGCTAGGCAATAATGAACCCTTGGTGAAATAATGTCCCAATAACTTTTCTCCTTACACTCACACTTTTTAAAACTTTCAAGTAACAAGTTTGATGTTGGATTCTGTTACATTGAATCAATGCATTGAAAAGATATTGTAATTTTAAAAGCAAAATAACAGCCTTTTAGCCAGGTGATTATGTGTTGACAAAATACACATGCCTACTAAATATGACTTAGTATTACAAATCAAATGAATTTTACCAGACAAAACATGAAATATTGGCATCCGGTTAGGAACATGTAGAAGCAAGACGTGCAAACGAGAGTCTCCTGATAACCTGATCACATTTACCTTAAAACTCTCAATAGATTTCAATTCTGCGTCAAGTTAACGGTCTTTATAACATATATTTTTCATTTGTCATCTTTTTTTAACTACTAATCAGAAGAACAAAGATTCAGAGACTAAAAAGTGTACGGCAAGTAGCAAGGTAACTAGCATGGCGACTGGTAGCTTCGATGACCTTTTCATGATGTTGGCGAAAGAAATGGTAAAGCAACGCAAACATTTCAAAGAGGACATGGCTGAATTGACTAAATCATCTCTGGCGCCTATCCAGGCATCTGAAGCGACTTTTCACGAAACTATGGACACATTGGGAAAGCGAGTAACGGAGATAACAACAGGTGAAAGCTGAACAAGCCATCACCGACCTACAAGCTCTGAATGCTCCGCATTGAGGATTTGGAGAACCGATCCAGGAGGGCGAATCTTCGCATTATAAATGTGCCAAAGGCTAGCGATTCCAAAGACATGGTGACACACGTCTCCACACTTTTGAATGTTGTCATGAGAAGCTAATTTAATACATTGCCTGAACTCTGTAAACATTATATTCACACACACACGCACACACACACGCACACACACACGCACACACACACAAATTATGCCACATACATCTCAGCAACTCTAAGATGATTAAGGGTTATGGGTGTTCACGTGTGTGTGTGTGTGTATAATCTTTAAAGAGTTGCTGTGATGTATGTGGCATAATACAGTCATGAACAAAAATATTGGTACCCTGCACTTCTGTCAGATAATGCACCACTACTCCCAGAAAATTGTTGCAATTTCAAATGCTTTTGTATTCACATGTTTATTTATTTAGATTGCATTGGAAAAACACAAAAAATCTGAAAAATAATGTCAAATCTGACTTTATTTCACACAAAACTCAAAAAATGTACTGGACAAAATGATTGGTACCCTCAACTTAATAATGGGTAAAACACCTTTAAAAATAAAGAAATACAAATATCTGAAATCAATTGCTTTCGGCAACCATGAATGAGTTGTCTTACAATTTTGGACCACTCTTCTTTTGCCAACTGCCCCAGGTCTCTCACATTTCAAGGGTGCCTTCTCCCAACTACTGATTTGAGATCATGCCACAGTTGTGCCATGGGATTAAGATCTGGACTCATCTCGGACACTTCAGAACTCTCCAGTGCTTTGTCTTAACCGTTTCTGGGTGCTTTATGAAGTGTGCTATGGGTCATTGTCTTGCTGGAAGACCCATGACCTCTGACAGAGACCCAGCTTTCTGACACTGGGCCCTACATTGCGCCCAAAAATGATTTGGTAGTCCTCAGATTTCCTGATGCCTTGCACTCAGTCAAGGCATTGGGTTCCAGAAGCAGCAAAGCAACCCCAAAACATCGGTCCAGCTCCACCATATTTGCCTGTAGGGACCGTGTTCTTTTCTTTGAAGGCCTCATTTCATTGTCTGTAAACCAGTGGCGGTCCGTGCATTTCACGACTAGGCCTTCAGCGATGTCCTACACGATGTTAAACTGAGTGAATCCACCTCCTAATACCATCATTACGACGCCATGGCTCTCGAACCATTATATTTATACAGAAAGGCAGTATAAGTGAGCATTGCATCACCTTAACATAGTCGAGTACAACATACTTTATTAATATTTCCGGAGCATTTAAAATCAATACACCCGTATTAACAATACATTAAGAGTAGTAAACTCTCAGTTATATGATCGCTTGGACATTACTGTCACAACTTAAAAATAAAAGGCGATTTTCAGGGATTAGTCTACAAAGTTTTATTAAGTCCACCGAAAGTAGCCTATGTGAGCTTTAACAAGTTTGTCCACTAAACATCGCATTGTCCCACCTGCAAAGCAGTTTCATTAAACTTCCCATCCTCACGATATCCAGTTTTTCTTGAAAGTTCCGTCTTGAAAATGGCGTTGTAATTGTATCAAAAACTGGAATTATCAAGTTGGTGTAAACTAGTTTATTTGAGCTGGTTAATGTAATTATATTATTGAAACAACTAGCATAATAAGCATTGAAACCGATGTACGTCGTTTTCGCATTAGCCAGCTAAACTGAGCACTGAAGCACTGCACCGGTCTGCCTCAGTATCCAATCAAAGGACGTTTACGTGTCACGTTCAACGCGAGGTAAAGAAATCTTCCGGGCCTTCTAGAAGGCCCAATGTCGCCAACTCGAAATCTGATTGGTTGTCACAACTGTCTGTTTCAGTTCATTCAACTTAAATGAACTGAAACAGCCAGTTGTGATAACCAATCAGATGTACACGGGCCTTCAATGTGAATTCCGAAGGCCTCAGGGAAGATTTCTGTTCTCGGGGAAGATCTCTTGGAGCGTGGCAACACATGATAGCTGAAATATGATTGGATGAAAGCTCTAACATAAATTAACAACGCTGGAAGCTATGAAATGAAGACAATGGACTATGGGGAATAATTTAATTCATATTTATGAAAAGAAAATATTAAAATTAAATTGATTTTATTACATTTATTTTCTGATGATGTTTAGGCCAGCAGAGAAGGCCTTGAAGGGCCTGACGGACCACCACTGCTGTAAACTGCTTTACCAAAAAGCTCTACTTTAGTCTCATCTGTCCACAGGACGTTCTCACAGAATGATTTTGGCTTCCCCAGGAAGGTTTAGGCAAACTCTTGGATCTGGATCTCCTACCATAGCATCTCATTTCATTCAAAAGGCGACGGATAGTGCGAGCTGACACCGTTGTACCCTGTGTCTACAGGGTGGCTTGAATTTATTTGGAAGTTGTTCTATTTTTTTTATCCACCATTCAAACAATCTTGTGTTGCATTCTGTCATCAAAACATTTGTTATTGCGACATTTTTCTGGGAGAATTGGTACATTATCTGACAGAAGTGCAAAGGGTGCCAATATTTGTGTCCATGACTGTATATGTATGTGTGCGTGCGTGTGCGAAAGCCAGTGTGTGTGTGTGTGTGTGTGTGTGTGTGTGTGTGTGTTTGTGTGTGTGTGTGTGTGTGTGTGTGTGTGTGTTTCTTGCTGCTGGTTAACACTTCATGGAAAACTTAATTGTAGTTAAACAAGATTTGTGCAATCACTTGTCATGCTTCGTTGGGTTCATTCTGCCCCCTCAACGAGGTGGTATTTGTCTAAAACCCTTTGGGCGTTCGATACTGTAGGGCTGCTTGTGTCTGTGTTTCCCCAGCCCACGCACACACATCCACAACCATCCATCCACATCAATAACACATTATCATTCTTCTCTATCCTGCAAAACTTGTTTATCTACAATTAAGTTTCCCATGAAGTGTTTACCAGCAGCAACTCACTGATGATAACACGCACAAACACACAAACACATACACACACACACACACACACACACACACACACACACATGCACAAACACACACACACATACACACACACACACACACACACACACACACATACACACACACACACACACACACACACACACACACACACACACACACATGGACACATGCACAAACACACACACACACACACACACACACACACACACACGGACACATGCACAAACACACACACACATACACACACACACACACACACACACACACACATACACACACACACATGCACAAACACACACACACACACACACACACACACACACACACGGACACATGCACAAACACACACACACACACACACACACACACACACACACGGACACATGCACAAACACACACACACACACACACACACACACACACACACGGACACATGCACAAACACACACACACACACATGGACACATGCACAAACACACACACACACACACACACACACACACACACACACACACACGTACACTTGCACACAGACACACACACAAACTCACACACACCGCCAGGTCTTATGCAGTGTGGTCAGGTCTGCAGAGTTCATCATAGGCAGGGAGCTCCCAGCCCTGCAGGACACCTTCCACACACGATGCATCAGGAAAGCTGGCAGGATCCTTAAAGACTGCTTCCATCCATCCTTGGGACTTTTTTCCCCTCTGCCTTCTGGCAGGCGTTACCGAAGTATTCGATCTCGCACCCGTAATTGGAAAGTAGTTTCTTTCTCAGGCTTTTACATTTTTTTTACGATCGGATACACACTAAAATAAAAAAGATTACACAATTATCAAAACCTTTGCTCAAGGAGCAAAACAACGGCTCCGATTTGCACCACTAAGCACATATCAACATCACACTTTTTGAGAAACAATAGTCATTTACAAAACACTGAACACACTTGAATGCTTTAGACACAGATGTTTATCAAGAGGTCACTTCCTTGCCATTCCAAAACACTGACTGTCAAATTACCACACCTAGGAGCCTGTCAAATACAGTTTTTTACGATCGGATACACACTAAAATCAAAAGTATTACACAATTATCAAAACCTTCACTCAAGGAGCAAACCAACAGCTCAGATTTGCACAACTATAAGCACATTTACAGTTTTTTACAATCGGATGCACACTAAAATCAAAAGTATTACACAATTATCAAAACCTTCACTCAAGGAGCAAAACAGCGGCCCAGATTTGCACAACTATAAGCACATTTAAACATCACACTTTTTGCGAAACCATACACACAAGTGATTTGCAAAGTACTAAACAAACTTGAATGCGTTAGACACAGACGTATATCAAGAGGTCAATTCCTTGCAATTCCAAAACACTGACTGCCAAATGACCACACCTTTGAGCCGGTCAAATTAACACAGCCATCAAGTGCCCAAACACATGATTGCTTACTGTAATTGTAGACACAACACAGGTTGAAGCACTATAGAAATGCAGCAGATGAGTAACTGTAATCTGTCTTCAACCAAAATGGAAGGAGTCAGAAGAAGAAGAGTGAGGGTGAGAGGGGGAATCCACAGAGGAGGAGAAGGAGGAAGAGGAAGAGGCCGAGGCCATGCCATGAGGCTGAGGTCAAGGTGGAAGTAGAGTAGGGGATGACCTGAAGCAGGAGGAAAATGTGCTCAAAGAAGAAGATGACCAAATTTATCAAATCAACTTGAAAGGACGACAGTCCCATATTCACGCAAGAACAAGATAGAGAGATCATAAACATGCTTTGGGCAAATACGTAATGCTATCAGGCTCAGAGAAATTCAAGCGAAGATTATCGGTGACCAAGTCATTTTCAATACAGTAATGTCCATCAGGTCTCTCAGTCAACACTGGCAACACTGACATCCTAAAAAGACATCAGGGTAAAATGTTACTTTATTTGTACTGTATTTTCATTTTTTTTCTGACCTTTTTTTACTTTACAGTTTTTATCCATTGCTTTGGGCAATTTCACGAAACCGAAATTACATTCTCAAAGCTCTTAGTGCATTTGGCAAAATAGCCTATATGGTTTAGCACAACTACATAACAACACAACCTGGAGCTTCTGGTTATTGTATGGGCCAAGACTGGGAATGTGGGTTACTACACTATTCTCTAAAATGGCATCACACATGGTGATGTTGCCCCCGTGTTGGCCTGGGACATCCGCCGTTGCTCCTCTTTTTCTTCCTCCTCTTACTCTAACAGGCAGTTGCCCTTGGTTGTTTCCCTGGCCAGGTGCTTCCATGTTCATACATTGTACTGAACTTGGTCAAGCTCTAGATATTTGATGGAAGCATTTATACTCCTGGATAGGACCTGTCAGCTAACTAGACTTACTGTGTGATTTGGGTATAGGGTTACGTATTACGTAAAAATATTTTCATCAGCATTGGCCTTGTGTAGTGTTTTTACTGTATTGTGTATTTTCCCTTTCTCTGTGTACTTCACTTACACTACTCTAATCACTGAGAAGTAGAATTGCTAAAAGTGTTTTAGGTTTATAACAGCAGTGTGTAAGTGTGTGAGAAGGTGACATTTTCTTCCCCTTCTCACTGTATAATAAGGAGTTTGGCCCTGGTGTGGGGTGGACTCCCCCAACACAATGGTTCAATCCGGGCTCCCCCACCATAGTGGCTGGACCCGTTAGGCCAAATTGCTTCAATTGACTTCAGCTGGCCCCTATTTAAAGGGCGCCTCATGTTCATGGAGAGAGACTTTTCTGGAGATGGCCATGAGAGAACTTTGAAGAGAGCTTTTGAACAGAAAGCATTGACAAGGCATTTGTGAGAAACCCATACCTGTTGTGAGGTGGAAGGGGAACTGTGTCTAGCTGTGTGGACACCTTGTGCCTTGTTTTGTTTGCTCTGCTGATCTGTGTTAAGTACTAATGGTGCTTAGTAAGAATTTAGACTATAGTTAACCTATGCGTAGTGAATTGTGCCTAGTGTGAGTCTGCATAGTGAATTGTGAATTGTGCCTTGTGTGAGTCTGCATAGTGAATTGTGCCAAGTGTGAGTCTGCGTAGTGAATTGTGAATTGCGCCTTGTGTGAGTCTGCATAGTGAATTGTGCCTCATTTAAGTCTGTGTAGTAAAATTGTACCTAGTATTGGTCAGCATAGTGAATTGTGCCTAGTTTAAGTCTACATAGTGAATTGTGCCTTGTTAAGTCTGCGTGGTTAATTGTGCAATAGTCTATTTCTGCTAAGTGAAATTTGCCTAGCTTGATTCTGCAAATTAACATTCTGCCTAGATCAATGAAGCACTGTGAGTGCGTTTTGTATGTGATTCATGTTTGTTTATTTTGTGTGCAATGGTTTGGGGTTGATGTAGAGATTTCCCCCAGTAAATAAAACAGAAATATATTTTTATATGAAAGCCGCTATCTCCTGCACCCTTATTCCCAACTACACCACCCAGTCCAGTCGCAACCTCCCAAAACAACGTGGGGTGACCGTACGGTCCCTCACCAAGTGGTACAAACAGAATTCAGTCATATGCAATGTGTGTGTTTTATCTGGTAACAAAATATGGTTTTGTTAAATGAGTGCATAGATTTTACAAGAGTTTCTTTTTGCAATGGATCTGAAGTGTTTTGCTCATTCGGTGTGTGGTTGTGCTTATTGTGTGCGGCCGATTGAAAAACAAAACCAAGCAGTCAAAATTGTGTGTGTCCGATCGTAAAAAACTGTAAGTAGTATTTAATGTTACACTAGGTCTCTATTGCTCGTAGCTTAATTGTTCTCTCCTTTGTACGTTGCTTTGGATAAATGACTAAATGTAAATTAAATGTGAGTACACGAACACACTCATACTCTACTCTATTACACACACACACACACACTATATGCCACATACATCTCAGCAACTCTCTGATGATTACACACACAGTGGGCGTGTGAGTG
>NC_137922.1:57224703-57257203 GCF_963457725.1 Sprattus sprattus | reverse complement strand
TACGTATATGTATATGCACACACACACACACACACACACACAAACACACACACGCGCATACACACGCACACAAACACACACACACACACACACACACACACACACACACACACACACACACACACACACACACACAAATACATACATACATACATACATACATACATACATACATACATACATACATACATACATAAATACATACATACAGTCATAAATACACACACACTCACATGCAAACACACACACACACACACACACTCATGCACACCCTTAGACACAGACAGTTGTCTGACCCCTATGATTCCCTTCAGTGTGTGGGCAAGCCCCCCTCAACACCCGCATAGTGGGGGGAGAGAATGCCCCTGCGGGGGCGTGGCCATGGCAGGTCAGCCTACAGCGCAGCAGCCACTTCTGCGGAGGGACCCTCATCAACAAGGACTGGGTGATGTCAGCCGCACACTGCTTCTCAAGGTGAGACTCAGGTGCTCTCGCGGCTATTTAGGCACAACACGCCCACCGTAGCTCCGTAACTCTATCGCACAGCATCACGGGTAACTCTTTAAGAAACAACTTTACAACACGCATACACACACACACGCATAAACTCACGTGCACTAATCTGTGACTGCATTATGGCATCAGATTAATGCCAAAACTTGCATGCGTGATAAACGTCTATTCGAGCAATTTTCAGGTTTTCGCGAGCGTGAATTTCGTCTGCGCTCTCAATTTTTTGTATTTAAAGTATTTAATCAAAACAGGTTTAATGGGTACCGTTACTTCGGTTCTTCAGTTTTCACCTACATATATGCAGCTACTGAAGTGAGTGACATGACAACTCTGTCAAAGCCTCAACGATCAGGACCAATCAGAGAAGAGCTCGTCCTCCTTTGGTTCCCGCCCACACAGTGCCAAAAGTCTTTCATTCGCCAGAGATTATGTTAGTCTCTGCGCTTGCAGGGGTGGAATTTCCACTTGCAGATGCCAAAATTGAGAGCGCAGATGAAATTCACGCTCACGAAAACCTGAAAGTTGCTTGAATAGACGTTTATCAAGCATGCAAGTTTTGGCATTAATCTGACGCCATACTACGTGCACTAGCATATAAATTCACTGCACTAGTCTGTGGCTACGTGCACTACCCTGAAGAAAAATTGCAACTGTAGTGATGCCCGTGTGTGTGTGTATGTGGGTTTGTGTGCTCTGGGGTTACAGGTGAAGTGTGTGTGTGTGTGTGCAAGAGGTTACAGGTAAAGAGTGTGTGTGTCTGTGTGCAGGTGCGTGTGCGTACGTGTGTGTGTCCCCACAGTCAGAGATGGTACAAAATACAAAATACCCCTCAAATAAATGTATCAAAATAAAATACAAAATACTGTTGCCAGAAAATGTAACAAAATACAATACATGTATTTTGTATTTTTAAAATACAGGAAATACTTTTTCTGAATTTTCAGTTTTCTCTCAATTTGGTATAGCAGAACATTCAGGTTTGGGCTATACAGTGGCGTAACATAGTTATCACGGGCCCAGGTGCAGGCTATTATGACGGGCCCTTGTCAGTGTTGTAAGGCAGTGGTTCCCAAACATTTGAGTCCCGTATCCTGTTTTTCATGTTTGTAACCGCAGCCACCACGCCCCTACCTGTCAGTGTAACTAAGCAAAGCTATTAAAAGACAACAACTTGATTGATTCTGTATCAGAGATGGGCAAAAATACATCAAAATGTATTTTGATACAAAATACAAAATACCCCTCAAATAAATGTATCAAAATAAAATACAAAATACTGTTGCCAGAAAATGTAACAAAATACAATACATGTATTTTGTATTTTTAAAATACAGGAAATACTTTTTCAGATTTTTCAGTTTTCTCACAATTTGGTATAGCAGAACATTCAGGTTTGGGCTAATCAGTGGCGTAACGTAGTAACCACGGGGCCAGGTGCAGGCTATTATGACGGGCCCATGTCAGTGGTTTTGATCCTTTTTTTCATGTTTGTAAACGCTGCCACAGGGCTCTCATTGCAATCTCTATGGCTTCCGGGAGGGCTATCCCCGCCGTGCTTTCGTCATACGTAATTGCCAGGTAAGGACTAGGACGCGATCTTGCACTCCGCGGCTGGGCGAGACTCTCCACTTTGTGAATGAGGCACGCCTCACCTAGGACGCGGGTCTGGCACTCCGCGCCTGGCCGAGACTCTCCACTTTGTGAATGAGGCGCGCCTCACCTGGGATGCGATTTGGCACTGGATCGAGTCCCGGGCCTTAGTTCTAATTGCGTATAAGGACATCACACAGATGGTCTCGTGGTAGAATCTGACAGAAAAAAAATCTCCTTCTGCCTAAACACTGGAAAGTAATTTGAGTATTTTAAATACCAAATCAAATACAAATTACAAAATACTCAAATACAAATTACAAAATACTCAAAAGCAAATTAACTAGTATTTCAAATACAAGTAATTGAAATACTGCCCATCTCTGTTCTGTATGTATATATTTTTGCAGGCAGCAGCTGTGTGACTTTCATGTTTTCACAAAACAGGGCTCTCATTGCAATCTCTATGGCTTCCGGGAGGGCTGTCCCCACCCTGCTTTCGTCATATGTATAATTGCGTATAAGGACATCATACGGCTTTGATCAAGTCACATTCTGTCAAGATGGCTAACGTTAAGTGCAACAACTCGATTCGCTCTTTGAAAGAACCTCCTTTTAGTCGGTGTACTAATGAAGATAAATTGACAAGGATCAAGACAGCTATCTAAGTTTTCGACCTGAGGCCTGTTTTGTGAAAAAATTGGATTTAACATGAGAGTCAATGAGAGAGATCTGGGGTGATTTCCTTTTCACCCCAAAAAGGGGCAGACCATAAAAAGAACCACTTTGGCAAATTGACTGATGCCTGATTTGACAATTACATTCAGAGGCAGATCAGATGGTCTAGTGGTAGAATCCGACAGAAAAAAATCTCCTTCTGCCTAAACACTGGAGAAGGTATTTTGAGTATTTTAAATACAAAATGACTCCACTCTAATGTATTTTGTTACAAATTACATTCGATTTTTTATCGGCCCTATCAAATACAAATTACAAAATACTCAAAAGTAAATTAAATAGTATTTCAAATACAAGTAATTGAAATACTGCCCATCTCTGCACAGTTACAGGTGAAGTGTGTGGTTGTGTGCCAGAGGTTACAGGTGAAGTGTGTGTGTGTGTATGTGTGTTTGTGTGCACCCACAGTTACAGGTGAAGTGTGTGTCCTCCTCTCTCTGCAGCAACAGCACCTCCGGACTAGTCATCTACCTGGGGCGGCAGAATCAGACGGGAAGCAACCCAAACGAGGTTTCCAGGAACCTGTCTCAAATCATCAGACATCCCAATTACAACGATGTCTCCTTTGAGAACGACATCGCCCTCCTTCGCCTCTCCTCCTCCGTCACCTTCACTAACTTCATCCGCCCCATCTGCCTGGCAGCAGCCGACAGCACCTTCAACCGGGGCACCAGCAGCTGGGTGACAGGCTGGGGCAGTATCAGATTTCAAGGTGAGCACACACGCACACAAACACACACACACACACACACAAACACAGACTGACACTCACACACACACACTCACACACACACACACAAACTTGCACACACACACACACACACACACACACACACACTCACACACACTCAAACGTACGCACACACACACACACACACACACACACACACAAACACAAACACACACACAAACACACACACACTCACACAGACACAGGCTTACACACACACACACTCTCACACGCACACACACATGCACGCACACATGCACACTAGAGCATGGATCTGGACGAAATGTTCTGTCCGAGCCCGACCCGGTCCGACAGAATAGTAACCGAGTCCGACAGCCATTAGAATATTTTTTTTTCAAAACCGAACCGAGCCCGACGGAATACATTTCTCAACTGTTCATAGAAGCCTACTAATGCCACATTGACGTACGTATTTTTTATGAATATCCTGGCTTTTTTAAACTGGGGCATCAACAGTTAAATGCTCTCTCTCACAAACAAGCGCTGTTAAACGCACAAGCGTACACAATAAGGCCAATAAGCATATTTAAATGAAATGATTCACATTGCAAGAACGTTTAGTAAAGTGGTGCGTCTCCTTTAGTTTGGATTTAGCGACAAACATTTATGTGCTGTAACAGTGTTAACCAGTATGTGAGTAACGTGAGTTTTATTAAAGCATAGCGTGTGTAATGTGTAGCTATTTCATCCCGTTGGTTATCCTTTCCTGCTGTCTGTATTTACTAACCAGCAGCAGACGTAAAGGAAAGGGAATTAACACCAAAGTTAAAAACATGTAATCTACTTCGGCCGTGGAGCATTTTACTCCCCTGCAATCTCCAACTTTCAGAGACAGACAGCAGGACAGGTTACGGAATGAAATAGCTACACATTACACACGCTAAGCTTTAATAAAACTCACGTTTCATGCTACACCAACGGAGGCACAACAGACAAGTCTTACCATTGAAGATCTTTTAGCACGCCGACGTTCGTTCTGAAACTATCTACATCCAACCACCGAGGTTTAATCCATGTTGCTGTGGAGAACGAGAGTTGCATCAATTATATTTCATTAAAACTTCACACTTCTTACATTGGACATATCCAACAGCCTTATTAGAATCTGCATCGTCTACTAAGCAGAAATATCTCCATACAGTAGATTTCCCTTCGTTTAGTATCATTTTAAACTCTCCAGATGAACTTTCTCCGTGATGCCATTTTGCCACCTGTAATTGTGTTGTCACGGACATAAACAAATTACCGCCACGGGAAAAAGGCTGTTATCCTAAAATGTAGGACCTAAATGTAATTTATTTTATTCAAAAAAAGCGAACTTTTGCATCATGTGAAGCAGACAGTTGGCTTCACTATTTATTAAGATATTTTACATTTGGAATGTTCAATGCATTATCGCGCTGATGTGTCGAGCCCGACCCAAGCCCGCTTAAACATTTCTAATATTTGTCCGAACTCGGCCCAACCGGCGGGTTCCGACGGGTTCCGACGGGTTCCGACGGGCTCGGGTCGGGTATCCATCCTCTAATGCACACACACACTCTGAAACTTAACCTCATTGTCTCCTGTCTCTCCTAGGACCCCTCCCAGTGACCCTTCAGGAAGTGAATGTGCCGGTCACGGGGAACAGGAACTGTTTCTGCCAGTACAGCTCGTCAGCAACCATCACTGACAACATGATCTGTGGTGGGGGGGACGAGGAGGGGCCCTGTCAGGTGATCATGTGACTATTTACCCCTGTCATAAGGATTTACCTGTGTCAAGTGATCATGTAAGGGTTTACCTGTGTCAGGTGATCATGTGTTGACCTGTGTCAGGTGATCATGTGTTTACCTGTGTCAGGTGATCATGTGAGGGTTTACCTGTGTCAGGTGATCATGTGTTTACCTGTCAGTTGAGCATGTGTTTACCTGTGTCAGGTGATCATGTGAGGGTTTACCTGTGTCAGGTGATCATGTGAGGGTTTACCTGTGTCAGGTGATCATGTGTTACCTGTGTCAGGTGATCATGTGTTTACCTGTGTCAGGTGATCATGTGAGGGTTTACCTGTGTCAGGTGATCATGTGAGGGTTTACCTGTGTCAGGTGATCATGTGAGGGTTTACCTGTGTCAGGTGATCATGTGAGGGTTTACCTGTGTCAGGTGATCATGTGAGGGTTTACCTGTGTCAGGTGAGCATGTGAGGGTTTACCTGTGTCAGGTGATCATGTGACTGTTTCTGAGATTATGGGATGGTAACACCAGTCTGTTCTGACCCGTCTCTCAGGGTGATTCTGGCGGTCCGATGGTGAGTAAACAGGGTTCTGTGTGGGTCCAGTCGGGTATCGTGAGCTTCAGCGTCCGTTGCGCCCAGGCCCAGTTTCCAGCAGTGTATGCACGAGTCTCTCAGTACCAGAGCTGGATCAACACCCAGATCACCAGCGACCAGCCGGGCTTCGTGACCTTCACCTCCACCGGGACAGACACAGACCTGAGTGCCACCTGCACCGGCCTGCCTGCTGTCACCACCACCACGACCACTACCGCCACCACCACCACGACCCCTGCCACCACCACACCGCCACGTAAGTCACACCACCACACAACCAAAGCACCACCATAGCACCAATCCCTGCCACCTAAGTCAGTCAGTGTGTGATGGTGTCAGTGTGTGTGAGTGTGTCCTCCCTGTGTGTGTGTGTGTGTGTGTGTGTGTGTGCGTGTGTGTGTGTGTGTGTGTTCTTCCTGTGTGTGCCAGGGACGTGCACAGGAGGGGGATACGGTTGCTCGGGCAATTGCCCGTTTGCCCTCCTCGACTGAAGTTGCCTCTCCGAGAGAAATATAGATAATTTTGAAATAGTATTACGTCTGAAGAACTTCGTGTATGCCTAGATAAAATAATCGCGGAATAAGCGCCCAGGGGACGGGTGTGTGGCAGCTACGGTTAGTGAGAGTTTAAAATGATAGAGGCAAAATATGCGTCCAGGGGACAGGGGCGTGGCAGCGGTGGTGACAAAAATGAACGTGTTGCCCCTTTTTTTCCAGGGCAGAGTGACTGTGTGTGTGTGTGTGTGTGTTTGTGTGTCTTAGACATGAAAACAAAGACAAGGTACAAAAACAGTATCCACACATCTAGATACAAAACCAAATTCGCCTCACATCAGGGAAGTGGTTTCTTTGTTAAGGCACTAAGCCCGAAGCTAGGTAAACCTTTCCCGGCCTCTCATGCCTGTCTCTCTCAGCCAGTCTCTCGTTTGAGAATGAGGCACCCTTTAAATAGGGCACAGCCACGTTGGCTTAATTGGCTCCAGCATTGGAAGCAGGTGAGCCCAGCCCCAACCATTATGGGGGTGAAGTCCAAAAGTCTTAAAGGGCACCATCCCTTTTTGCCACAGTGAGGAGTGGGAGAATTCACCTTCTCACAGTGTGTCTTACCTGTGTGTGTGTGTGTGTATGTGTGTGTGTGTGTGTGTGTCCTACCTGTGTGTGTGTGTTTGTGTGTGTGTGTGTCCTACATATGTTTGTGTGTGTGTGTGTGTCCTACCTGTGTGTGTGTGTGTGTCCTAGCTGTGTGTGTGATTATCCCTCTCTCTCCCGGCAGCGGTTGTGTGTGGACGGGCCCCTCTGAACTCTCGTCTGATTGGTGGATCAGACGTGGCGGCGGGGGTGTGGCCGTGGCTGGCCAGCCTGCAGCTGAACGGGACACACACCTGTGGAGGGACTCTGGTGTCCGAGACGCTCGTGCTCACCTCAGCTAACTGCTTCTCCAGGTACACACACACACACACACACACACACACACACACACACACACACACCTGTGGAGGGACTCTGGTGTCCGAGACGCTCGTGCTCAGCCAACTGCTTCTCCAGGTACACACACTAACACACACACACACACCTGTGGAGGGACTCTGGTGTCCGAGACGCTCGTGCTCACCTCTGCCAACTGCTTCTCCAGGTAGGAGCCCTCATACACACACACACACACACACACACACACACACTGTACACACACATTTTACCCATGCAATGACAGACTTCTAGAGTTGTTAAGTGACTTTGTCTAATGACAGGGTTACTATCGTATCTCCATGGTTACTCCAATGTTACTATCGTATCTCCATGATAACTCCAACGTTACTATCGTATCTCCATGGTAACTCCAACGTTACTGTCATATCTCCATGGTAACTCCAACGTTACTATCGTATCTCCATGGTAACTCCAACGTTACTGTCGTGTCTCCATGGTCATAGACAGACAGATAGACAGATCGATATATAGGCAGATCCATATATAGACTAATAGATATATAGACAGATAGATAGCTAGATAGACAGACAGACAGACAGACAGACAGACAGACAGACAGACAGACAGATAGACATTGTTTTCATTGTTTTCATTGTTTTCCTCCTTTAATGGTGTTGGTGTTCATTTTTCAGCAAATTTGAGCAGTTTAGAGCGTTTATATTACTTCTGCATTTCTGGAGAAACGTCTATTTTGAATAATGCAGTAGCTCCTTTACCTTTTTTTTCAAAGCATTTTTCGCTACTTTAATGTTTTTCCCCCCTTAACACAGCTGTTGTGCCTTGCTGGACTGTGAACTTATATCATCTGCTACTTTTGGATTAAATTTTTTCAGTGAATTTGATCAGTATTGATCTTTGTATTTTTCTCGGTGACGCGTCTTTTTTTAATAATGCTGCGCTACTCTTAAGAGATGCTCTTAAGATGCCAGCCTGCGAGCACTCCCCTGCTCAATATTCCAGTGGAGATCCGTAGGCACAGAAGAGGTACCAGAGCTGGAGTGAGAGTGAGACGCGGTAAAGTGACTACGGCACCAAGTCGGGACACACCTGGGCATTCAAAGAGTGACCCTAGTCAGCAACGCCCCTCCGATACTGATACCGTCGCCAGGTTCAGAAAGCGTGCAGCCTCTGGCCTCAACGAATTCTTTGCCATCTGCCTGACCGAGACCTGGCTGGATGACGAATCTACACGATCTTCAACCCTGTAGTTCTTCTCCCTGCCTACAGATGGCACTGTTTAATGTTAGATCGCTCTCCAAAAAGACATTTATTGTGAATGACATCATCACATCCCACAAGCTGGACTGTCTCTTTCTAACTGAAACATGGCTGGATGCCTCAGGGAATTATGAACTTCTTGAAGCATCACCATCTGACTTTTCCTTCTCACACTGCTTTCGCTCCAGTCAGAAAGGTGGTGGCTTGGCTGCTCCTTTTGCCAATGTGTTAGCCTGTAAGGATGTCTCTTTTGGTACCTTCACCACCTTTGAATACCTAGCTATTGCAATGAAGCCACCAAACTCATGCATAATGGTCACAATTTACCATCCACCGCAGAACAGAGTAGGCTTCATCTCTGAGTTTGGTGAGTTTGTATCAAATATTGTGGCAAACTACGATTGTATTCTCATTAGTGGTGACTTTAATATTCACATTGATCACCAAGCAGACTGTTATGCTATGCAATTTACTGATCTGTTGTCAATGTTTGAGCTTACACAACACATTTCTGTACCCACTCACAATCATGGTCACACTTTAGACCTTGTTATTTCTAAAGGCCTAGATATTTCTATAACAAGTACCTTAGATGTTGGGATCTCTGATCATCTCTGAATCCTCTACAAAGTTGCCTGGCCAACTACACATACATCTGGCCAAAATACATTTTTAAGGCGCAACATTAGAGAAGACACTCCAGAGGCTTTTATTACTGCTTATAGTTAAGTCAGGTCTCTGTTGCAAACACAATTCTGAATGTCTCTAATGATTTATTTTTTGATAGTTTAGGCCTATCCTCAGACTGCGATGAACTAGTCAAGTGTTTTAATGCTTTTGTTACACAAATTATGGATAGCATTGCACCAATGCAACTTAAGTATGTCTCAAGAAAACAAAAGCCTCCTTGGAGGACTTCTAAGAGTATAAAAACTTTTAAAAGAACCTGCTGCAAATATGAACGTAAATGGCGCAAGACTAAATCACAGGTTGACCTCATGAACTATAAGAGTAATTTGCTTATGTACAACTGTGAAATATAAAAAGCGCAACGACAGTACTTTCTCTCAGATTATATCAGATAGTTCAAATAAGTGCTGTTTAATACCATTGACAGACTAATCAATCCGCCGCATTTGATACCCTATGAGCTCCACACTGAAGAGAAGTGCAATCAGTTTGCTAAATTTTTCAGTGAAAAAATGTCATCATCTTTCACTAATGGCTTCAATCCTCAATCACTTACCCCACCTCTGCCCGATAATATGGTTACATACCAAAATTTTACTCTGATCCATCTGAGTGAGTTGGAAGAAGTTGTCCAAAAATTAGGTTCAGCTACTTGCCCCCTAGACCCTGTACCTATTAAACTGTTTAAACATACTTCATATTGTCAATACCTCCTTGCTATCTGGAACATACCCTGGTTGCCTCAAACATGCCATAGTTACACCACTACTAAAATAAACTACGCTTGACGCCTTGGCTTTTGAGAGTTATAGGCCTATCTCGAACTTGCCTTTCTTAGGCAAAATTCTAGAGAAGGTTGTTTATAGGCAACCTGTCTAAAAATTCCATATTTGATGCCTTTCAATCTGGTTTTAGGGTAAAACATAGCACAGAGACTGCTTTAGTCAGGGTCGTAAATGACCTTCGAATTGCGACTGACAATCAAAAAATATCAATTCTCGTTCTCCTTGATTTAAGCGCTGCATTTTATACAATTGATCATGCTATTCTTCTTCAACGTCTTCAGCACTCAGTTGGCCTCCAGGGTACAGCTCTTGATTGGATCTCATCCTATTTAAACGGTATTTAAACGATCCTTTTCTGTTTCTATCAATAGCCTGTCTTTTGATGGAAGGCCCATCTTATATGGGATTCCTCAGGGGTCAATTCTTGGTCCTTTGCTTTTTAATTTGTACATGTTACCGCTTGGATCTATCATTCGGCAACACAAAATCTCCTACCATTCATATGCTGATGATACCCAACTTTACTTATCCATCTCCTCTGATGACCCCAGTCCGGTAAATGACCTCACTCGTATCTCCGACATTAAAAATTGGATGGCTCAAAATGTTCTACAGCTAAATGATGTCAAGACAGAGATTCTGGGGAGGCACTGTGGCTCAAGCAGTAGCCCCTTCCACATTCGGGCTTGAAGCTCAAGGAGGTTGCGGGTTCGAATCCGACCCAATGCCATTTCTCCTGCCCACTCCCCACCTCTTCTCCCTCTCATTTCCTGTCACAATATTCACTGCCCTGTCAATTAAAGGCATAAAATAAAGCCCAAAAACAAATCTTTAAAAAAAAAAAAGACAGAGATTCTGGTTGTAGGCCCTAAGGCCCTGAGAAATCACTTTCAACCAATTTCAACCTCCCTCTGGGCAAAACCATGTGAGAATGTAAAAAAAATTAGGAGTGACTGTTAATTTTCAAAAGCATATATCTAACATTACGAAGACAGCCTTTTACCACCATAGAAATATTTCTTAAGTCCGTGGCTTTCTGTCTTTGCAGAATTCTGAAAAATTAGTTCATGCATTAATTTCAAGTCGGTTAGATTACTGCAACGAACTCTATGCTGGTCTAACAAAACAAATGTTAAATAAACTACAACTTATCTAAAATGCAGCTGCTAGAATAGTCGCGAGAACCTTAACATTCAATCAAATCACCCCTGTTCTTAAATCACTTCACTGGCTCCCTGTACAACAAAGAATTGAGTTTAAAATACTCCTTCTTGTGTATAAATCACTCAACGGTCTTGAACACCAATGCTGCACACGGTGCCTTTAGCGACTGTGCCCCAACCCTCTGGAATAGCCTACCTCTGGAGTTAAGGTCATCTCACTCATCAGTGCTCTCTTTTAAAAAGGGAATTTAAACTTTTTTATTTTCTACAGCCTATTCATGACTATAGGTCTTTTTGTTTTTAACACTTCTTTTTATTGTTTTTATTTTATCGTTTTTTGTATTTCATGTATATACATATGTATATATATACATATGTATATATATATACATATGTATATATATACAGTATATATATATATATATTTGTGTGTTTGTTTGTTTGTTTATTTTAGATAATTGAATGTCTTCTCTGCACTCAAAGCACATTGTGTCTATGTATAACATATGAAATGTGCTATATAAATAAACTTGAACTTGAACTTGACAGACAGACAGCAAGATAGCCAGACAGACAGACAGACAGACAGCAAGATAGCCAGACAGACAGACAGACAGACAGACATACATACAACAGTCAGACAGACAGACAGACAGACAGACAGACAGACAGACAGACAGACATACATACAACAGTCAGACAGACAGACAGACAGACAGACAGACAGACAGACAGACAGACAGACAGACAGACAGACATACAACAGTCAGACAGACAGACAGACAGACAGACAGACACACAGACACACAGACACACAGACAGACACAAAGACAGACACACAGACAGACACACAGACAGAGAGACTGTCAGGAATTCAAACGGGCCTAAGCACAGATCGGTAGAAATAGGATTTATTCCACAAACGTCAACGCACGCAGAATATATCCAAATAGGCAAACACAAAAACGACCACTGCAGGCATCGGTGCCAATGAAAACTTCACATCAGGTTAAAAAACTGTTACGACTTTTTAAAACAATTCAAAAACTCCCAAAAGGGTGGAGAGTATTTCTCCAAGAAAAACAAGCAGACTGGCAGATAGACAGGCAGGCAGGCAAAAGCAGATTCAAAAACAAACTCAAAAACTTATCTTAAGCAAAGCAAACAACTGAGATGATGTCTGTCCATCCCGCCCCCAGCTCCACCACGCCTTCTGATTGGATGGTGTTCCTGGGCCGCCTGCGACAGAACGGCTCCAACCCCAATGAGGAGTCGGTGGGTGTGGCCAACATCACGCTGAGCAGCCTATCAGGCGAGAACGTGGCCATGGTGCAGCTGAGCGGGAAGCCCACCCTCTCCAACTTCATTCAGCCAATCTGCGTGGAACAGAACGCGGGCGCCATCACCACGGGAACCACCTGCTGGGTCGCAGGCTGGGGAAACGCACAGGCTGGAGGTGTGTGTGTGTGTGTGTTTGTGTGTGTGTGTGTGTGTGTGTGTGTGTGTGTGTGTGTGTGTGTGTGTGTGTGTGTGTGTGTGTGTGTGTGTGTGTTTGTGTGTGGATGAGGATGAGAGATCTGAATGATGAATGTGATTGCCTGCATAGTAGCTTAGTCTAAATTATATTTTTCCCCTCCCTTCAATTTGTTCCTCTCTCTCCCTCTCTATCTCTATCTCTCTCTCTTCCACCTTTCCTTTCTCTCTTTTCCCTCCTTCTCACCTTTCTCCTTCTCTCACTCCTCCTCTCCCTTTCTTCCTTTCTCTCTCTCTCTTTCTCTCTCCACTCACTCTCTCTCTCTGTCTTCCTATCTCTCCCCCTCCCTTTCTCTCTCTCTCCCTCCCTCCCTTTCTCTTTCTCTCCCACCTTTCTCCTCCCTCCCTCCCTCTCTCTCTTTCTCTATCTCTCCCCCTCTCTTCCTTTCCCTCTCTCTCTCTCACACCTTTCCTTTCTCTCTCCCTTTCTCTCTCTCTTCCTCTCTCTCTTTCTCTCCCTCTCCCCCCTCCATTTCTCTCTCTCTCTTTCTCTCTCTCTCCCTCCCTCTCCCTCCCTCTCTCTCTTTCTCTCTCTCTCCCTCTCTCTCTCTTTCTCTCCCCCCTTCCCTTTCTCCCTCTCTCTCTCTCTCTCTCCCTCCCTCCAGGTGAGCAGCCCCTTCAGGAGGTGCAAACATCAGTGGTTGCCTGTGGCAACGCATCCTCCTCTGCTGATGCCATCTGCACCAACACTCTTCAGTTACAGCAGGTAAAGTAACTAATAGCTAATGCTAACGCCACACTTCCTCTCTTCTAACACCTCACTTCCTCTCTTCTAACTAGGGATGCAAATGATTAATCGATTTTAGATTAATTGTCGATTAAGAGGTTGCTCGATCAAAATGTATTAATCACGATTAATCGCTAGAGGGCGCTAGCGCGAGAGACCGGTTGAAAACAAAATGAAGCGAGCGAAAAGAAGTGCGGTGTGGGACCACTTCAACATTGTTAATTCAGGCAAAGAAGTCAAATGTTCTCTGTTTAATGCGGTATTGAAATACAATAGTTCCACTAGCTCACTCAGTTATCATTTGAACACCGTGAATGCTGCTGTCCTGCATGGCACCACCAGTTCACCTGATCAACCTAAAATCACAGCTACACTGTATTATACCTTCTCTCGCTTACTGCCGCGAGGTTAGCTATTAGTTCGTTAGCGGGCTAGCTCACTGAGACTTCATAGAGTTAGCTACCTAGCTCGTTAGCGGGCTAGCTCACCTTGCTATGAATATGAATATCTCTGTCTACTCCCGTGCTAACGTGTGCCCGCGAGTTTGGCTCATGAGAGTAAGTAAGTAAGAGTTGAGTTGGCTATTTAGCTTGATAGCGGACTAGCTCACTCAGGCTTAATGATATTATATACCTAGCTCGTTAGCGGGCTAGCTTACCTTTGCCTGATGGCTTGCCATTAAGAATGTAACTACTCTATCCCTCACTACCGTGAACGCGAGTTAAACTTCAGAGAGTTGTGTTGGCTAGTTAGCTTGTAATAGCCTAGATGCAGTTTCTTCATAATCTATAGGCTCAATAATATTCTGTTTGGCTCTCTATTTAATTTCTTCTATTCTTTTTTTTTATGTCTGTTTCAAATACAAGAACTGAGCCAGTCCATCATTTATTTCTTTGTTTTAAATTAAAGAATGTATTTTGTTATACCATAAAAAAAACTTTTCTGCTTTCTTTTCCTAATGCATAATTACTTGAGGGATGTATAATAGAATAGAATAGAATAGAATTATCAGAATGTAATGTAATATAATAACTCAACTATTTAGCTGATATTTGTAAAGGCCCTATTGAAACACTGAAACTCAGGTGAAAAACGCCGCTTATCAATTAATCGAAAGTCGATCGATAAGATTATCAACTAATGATTAATGAATTAATCGATAATTTGCATCCCTACTTCTAACGCATCACTTCCTCTCTCTTCAGTTACAGCAGGTGAAGTAACTAGTAGCTAACGCCTCACTTCCTCTCTTCTAACGCCTCACTTCCTCTCTCTTCAGTTACAGCAGGTGAAGTAACTAGTAGCTAACGACTCACTTCCTCTCTTGTAACGCATCACTTCCTCTCTTCTAACACCTCACTTCCTCTCTCTTCAGTTACAGCAGGTGAACTCATAGATATCTATAATAAAGGCTAGATATCCTGCCTGTGTTTCTGGCCGACGGAGCCGAATGTCCGCACATTTCAGCCATTTTGAGGACAGTATAGCTCACTCCCCCTTAACATTGTGTTGGTAGTGGTACTTTTTAAATAACCAGAACTTGCTCAATTTCCAACCGATTTTCAAACGGGTTGGTTTGTTATAAACGTAAGATATTTCTTATGGCATTACATACTTATGAAGAATCATATGAAAATAACATTGACAGGTCTCTGAGAGGTCTCGTTTCAAGGGAGTGTTCAATAGAGCAGGTTGCACAAAATTCTGGCATCTTCATTGGCAATAAATTCAGCAATTTTGTGTCGAAATCATAATGTAAGATGTTTAACAAACCAACCCTGTTGGAAATCATGTGCAACTTCAGTTTTATTATGTGCAACTTAAGTTATATTGAAAAGAAAGAACAATTACTCGCCAATTGATGTAAAATGACTGATACACAATAGCCGTGATACACAATTAAGCTGCACATTTCAACATGTTCAAGCATCCAGAATTATTACCAAGGTCATGACGATTGTAAATCAAGTCATTTGTAAATCCGTCAAAATTTCCGCAAGATAAGAGTGTAAACGATTGTGAAGATCACTGACGTTACCTAACGTACCACTGATCCCTACCGGAAGCATACTGTCCTCAAAATGGCCTCCTGTGCAGACATTCAAGAGTCCGCCATAATCCATCTAGCCTTTATCTAAGATATCTATGGGTGAACTAACTAGTGGCTAACGCCTCACTTCCTCTCTTCTAACGCATCACTTCCTCTCTTCTAACACCTCACTTCCTGGCTCTTCAGTTACAGCAGGTGAAGTAACTAGTGGCTAACGCCTCACTTCCTCTCTTCTAACGCATCACTTCCTCTCTTCCAACGCATCACTTCCTCTCTCTCAATCCACTCCACTGGATTTCTCTCTCTCATAACTCATAGCTGTGTGTGTGTGTGTGTGTGTGTGTGTGTGTGTGTGTGTGTGTGTGTGTGTGTGTGTGTGTGTGTGTGAGTGAGAGTGTGTGTGTGTGTGTGTGTGGGGGGGGGGGTGTGTGTGTGTGGGTGTGTGTGTGTCTGCCTGTCTGTCTAGAGTGCATTTCTATCATAGCCGTGAGAGAGTGCAGGTAATTTAAAAGTAACACTATGGAGTTTTTGGAGCCGCCAGGTCTGGCTCTACTTTCTGCTGGACTATTCCAAGCAAGCTAGCCTACACAGCTTTCACCATAACTTTACAAAGAAGCCGACGTGAGAGCACTTATTACTATCATCAATGTCCAAGCTTTCCTACCACAGTGAAACATCGAGCAAGTGCAACACAAGACAAAGCAAGACAGCAAATAAGTTACTGAATAGTCCAGCAGAAAGTAGCCCCCTACCTGGCGGCTCCAAAAACTCCATAGTGTAACATTAATATCTGACATCTGTTCTTTATTCTATCATGTAAAGTAATGTTGCTCTTCTCTTCCTCTCTCTCTCCCTCTCTTCCTCTCTCTCTCTCCTTCCCTCCTTCCCCCACTACCTCTCTCTCTCTCTCTCTCTCCCTCTCTTCCTCTCTCTCCCTCTCTTTCTCTCTCTCAGGGTGATATGGGAGGTCCCCTCATGTGTAAGCAGGGTGAGTCGTGGTTCCAGGTTTCAGTGATCGCTATGAACAACAGCACTCTAAACTCCTCCTCCAGAGCCGCCAGCCAATCAGATCGCTCCTCAGTGCAGGTCTTCAGTCCAACGTCTCGGTTCCGCACCTTCCTGTCAAGCTTCTCCTTCCCTGCTGCCTTCTCCTCAGACACCACCACCCCCATCCCCACCACCAACACTATAACCACCCCCAACACCACCAGTGGGGGATGCCACTCCTTCACCACCCTCTCCCTCCTCTCTCTCCTCATCCTCTCCTTCTCAGCCGCTCAGCTGGCCTCCCAGCACTAACCCTGAGGTCAAAGGTGACAGGTGACAGGTTATAGGTCATGATTGCCTACAATCCATTACTGTAATAACCAATGAGGTGTGTGTGAGTGTGTGTGTTGTATGTGTAAGTAACATCAATAGTCACGGATCAATTTTTTGATGTATGTGTAAGTAACATCTTTAATCAGGGATCAATTCTGTGATGAACGTGCACTTAAAATCATGGCCGTAATACATTTAAATTTATAATTTAAGTTACTCTAAGTAAGGTCATTAATCAGGGATTGGTGGTGGGAGCACTGTAGCTAAGGTCATTTGACAAAAGCTTTGTAAGGGACTATACTCATCATGGCATTGTGTGTACGTATCTGTGTGTGGCTCTGTAAGCAACCACACTTGTCATGACATTGTGTGTGTGTGTGTGGCTGTGTGTGTGGTTGTGGGTGCGGGTGTGGGTGTGTTTGTGTGGCTCTATAAGCCACCGCACTTTCTCAGGATCTCCTGGTTAGCACTTCAAATCATGGCAATAATACATTGTTATTTCAATTAAAAAATGTAAGATTTGTATTGTAATGACACGTCATATCCAGTGAGATTTGATTGAGCAATAGGTTTATACAAATAATAGTTTTTTTTCTCCATAATGATTTCTATGCAAATAAAATTGACAATTCTATGCAAATCAATCTTTGTAAGTATACTTTATGAACCCTAGGATCCTTCATCACTGGCCATGATGAAAACATTCCAAACAGACTGAGAGTCTGCCCTGCTTTTTTGTGTGTGTGTGTGTGTGTGTGTGTGTGTGTGTGTGTGTGTGTGTGTGTGTGTGTGTGTGTGTGTGTGTGTGTGTGTGTGTGTGTGTGGGATGAGTTAGGGTTATGGGTGCACACAAACACACACACATATACACACTCAAGGGTTATGGGTCCTCACACACACAAACACAAACTGAATGCTCATTTTGGAGATCTGTATCGCCTCACCAATGCCTACATTGTAAAGGCCCTGACATGGAATGTCATAAGATCTGAGGATGGAAAAGAGCTGCACAGCTATGCCCTGTATTTAAGACGCTGTTTTAATGTAGCCAGAGACTTGTCTGATATGTCTGAGCTTGACAAACCCATCAAACTTAAAGCAGATCCTGTCAAAAGATGCCATTCAAGCTACAGGAAAGATGGAGAGACAAAGCATGGAACATACAGGAAATCCCCTGGTGAAGTGTATAATAATTCATAATAATAATTGTCAGACTTTATTCGCACAAGCAACACCACTGCAACACACACGTGGATATGGAGGTGACACAGGACACACACACACACACACACACACACACACACACACACACACACACACGCAGGCCTGAGGTCGTTTGTGATTTAAGTCTCTGATTTGTCCCATCCCGGACAGTCCTTCCTCCAGGACCCCAGCAGCTTGTAAGCTCCCGCAGTGACCAAGTGAGGTGAAGCGTCTTTCTTGGTCAGGGACGGACCAAGAGTGTTCTGTTCTGTGGCATCTGCTACACACAGAAACCTTGTCAGAGCCAGGCAATATACAGATAATTTATACAGTATATTAAATATAAACGTTTAAATATAAAAACTAGTCAATACCACCCACTGAATAGAGAGAGAAGTTGGAACGGATAATACATTTAAATTATAATGCAGCCATAATATTAAAGCAAATCTACGAGAGATGTCTCACATTATTGACACAAGCTCATTACCTAGTAAGAAATCATTGTTAAGTTAGCATAAAAAGTTAAGTAATTCGCTGACAACGCCAACTAGTGGCTGAGAAGCTCAACCGCATTAGTTTTTTTGTTAGGTTTGTCCTTTAGACCTCGCCGTAGGTTAGGTTGCTATGACAATTGTACGCTGGCTGACTCGTTGTGCATGAAGATGGGGGGACTTTAGCCATCAAGACTTCGCAGTGTTCACGGATTTTCTGATGCTGTGATTACCAAACCAAACGCGGTAACTAACACATTGGCTCGACATTTCAGTTTTCCGAGGGAGCATATCGTTCCACCACGGAGAAGGATAATGTGCCCCCAACCTAACTGAAAGGCTAGTCTGCTTTTAGCAATTCTGAGTTAGCAGTAGGCCAACACTAGAACACATTCAGTTCAATCATTTATCTGAATGCATCGCAACTTTAGAACTAAATGTGTCATTTTGTCTTGAATGTAATGTAGCCTTGTTGGTTCTCTCTGTAAGTCTGTTGTGTTAATAACGTGTATGGGAATATCGCTGCATGTTGACATCAACGTTACACCCATAACTTTACTTTAGTAGTTAGCGATACTAACTTTACTTTAGTTTGCTATTTCTTGCTAGATAGCACAAGTTAGTTGATGTAAAATGATTTTGATCCATTCTCTAGCAGTGTAAACACATAATGTGCTGTTTAAAACCTAGAGAATAATGTGTATTTCTCCGACTTGAAACTATAGTAAAATGACGTATGATGACTCGAGGCTTCTTCAAACTTCAACTTCGTCAAATAATGGTGAGTCTTTTCAGCTGACTGGGCTTTTATTTTGCGTTTTAATTATGTTAGTGTTACCCTACCTTGGACAGCATAGACATCAAGTCTTATCCTCTGTATAAGTTATTTGTAGGTCTCCGCCATCTTATTTAATACTTTTAAGTAAAAGTGGTTACCAAAATATGAAGTCAATAAACCTTTGATTACACCTGTGTTGTTTATGTTAACGTTACCCTCCTATGAATTACCTGGCTGTTTGGAGCTCGCTGGATTCGAGTTGTTTACTCTTGGTCTGTAAAGGCCTACAGCGCACTCTGTTGGTGAATGAAAAAAAAACACAGCTCTAATCCAGGAAGAGCGTTATATATAATAAAAATAACTTTTTATACAGCAATTGAACAAGAGACGCTTTACAGATGAACCGTTGGCTGTCGGTAGAGGCTCCCGTGACTACAGTAGATATCTGAGTGCGTGGACCAGTGAAGTTGTAGTGTTGTTGTGTTAGGACTGTTTCCCCCAAGAAGCCCCCCTCACCAGCAATTTCCTCTTCGTGTGTGTGTGTGTGTTTGTGTGTGTGTGTTTGTGGGTGTAGTTTCCCCGTGCCTGCTACCTCGCTGTTCCTCCCGCTAGAAGCTAGATGATCCCCGTGTGGGCATTGTCCCTCCCCCTCCCCGCGGCGCTGCTCATAGCCGTCTGCGCTTACGTGCTTGTCCTCGGGGTGGCGCTGTGGGCCAGACACTGCTTCAAGGTATTTCTGCTCGGTCACACCATAGACATTGAATAATTATCTTATCTTATCTTGTATTATCAATCTATTCTATGTCTATGGGTCACACTGACAGGGAGTTATACTTGTAACGGATATCTGAAATACCAAATAAAATAATTATATTTCAGCTTATTTGAACATTATATTTATATTTGTACAAACACTCACGCTCACACACACACACACACCCTCTTACTCACACACACACACACCCTCTGGGCCTGCAGGTGGAGTGTGAGCCTGAGTGCTGTAGCTGCTGTGGGAGTGTGTCGCTGTGTGATTACTGCATGGTGTGTGGCGAGGCCTGTGACTGCAACCTCCCGTCACTCCGCACCTGCCTGGACGTCTCTTGCCCCGCCCCTTCCTGTCCCGCCCCTTCCTGTCCCGACCTCTCCTGCCCCGACCTCTCCTGCTCCCCTTGTCCAGCTCCCTCTGTGAGTAACACACACACACGCACACGCACACACACACACACACACACACACACACACACGCACACACACACACATGCACGCATGCACACACACATGCACACACACACGCACGCACACACACATGCACACACGTTGCACGCACACACACGCACACACACACACACAAACACACACACCACAGACCGCATCTACACCGCGTTCCACATTATTACGCAAATTACACTTTGCTCAGATTTTCCTTAATAGTAATGCACATACAGTCAGTATAATTTTCAAGTCATCAACTTTTAGAGTATAATTCAAATTTTATTGAACAAACCTCCCAATGATAACAGTATTTTTTTTAAAAAAATAAAAAACTCAAAATGCAGTGTTCCAAATTATTATGCAGAGTTTCAAAGTCTCAGAGTTTCAAGATATTTTATAGGTTGTAAAGAACTCAAAATTGTCATTTGTTAAATTTGCAGCATTAGGAGGCCATATTTACTGAAATCAAAAAAAGTTTTAATCAAAAACATCTTAACAGGTCAAGTTACATGTTAACATAGGACCCCATCTTTGATATCAACTTCACAATTCTGGCATCCATTGAACTCATGAGTTCTTTGATTGTTTTCTGCTTCAATGTCTTATCAGGATGCCAAATAGCCTCCCAGAGCACCAGATTGGGTGTGAACTGCCTTCCAACCACATAGATCTTTTGCTTGATGATGCTCCAAAGGTTCTCAATAGGGTTAAGGTCAGGGTAAGATGGGGGCCACACCATGAGTTTCTCTTCTTTTATGCAAAGAATACCTCTGGGGCATTGGCTGCTATAGCCAATGCCCCAGAGGTATTCTTTGCAGCATGAGGGGGTGCATTGTCATGCATAAATATGACTTTGCTATGGAAGGCGCGGCTCTTCTTTTTGTACCACGGAAGAAAGTGGTCAGTCAGAAACTCTACATACTTTGCCGAGGTCATTTTCACACCGTTGGGGACCCTGAAGGGGCCTACCAGCTCTCTCCCCATGATTCCGGCCCAAAACATGACTCCGCCACCTCCTTGTTGACGTGTTAGCCTTGTTGGGACATGGTGGCCATTCACCAACCATCCACTACTCCATCCATCAGGACCATCAAGGGTTGCACGGCACTCATCCGCAAACAAAACAGTTTGAAAGTTAGTCTTTATGTAGACCTGAGCCCACTGCAACCTTTTTTGCTTGTGAGCTGAGTTGAGGGTTGGCCGAATAAGGTTTAAGGACACTTGCAAACCTCTTGAGCATCCTACATCCTGAAGTTCGTGGGACTCCAGAGGCACCAGCGGCTTCAAACACCTGTTTGCTGCTATTCAATGGCATTTTAGTGGCTGCTCTCTTGACCCTACGCATTTGTTTGGCAGAAATATTCCTTATCTTGCCTTTGTCTGAACGAACCCACCTGTGCTGTGAATCAGTGACAAATATTTTCCCCGTCCAATGATCATGCGCAATTCTTTTGGAAATATCCAATGTTGTGATACCTTGACCAAGGTATTGCACTATTTGCCGCTTTTCAGCAGCAGAGAGATCCTTTTTCTTCCACATTTTGCCTGAAACATGTAGCTTGCTTAATAATGTGGAACATCCTTCTTAAGTAGTTTTCTTTTGATTTGGCTCACCTATCAAACTAATTATCTCAGGTGTCTGAGATTGATTTCAATCATTCAATTAGCCCTGAGACACAATATTACCCATGACTTTAATTGAAAAACTAAAAAATGAATGTTTATGACCCTTCAATCCAATTTGCATAATAATGTGGAACGCGGTGTATGTTATACATCCTCAACACTGCAGTATTTTGAGGTCTGTGTTTGTGCTCTCTCCGTCTCCCTCTGTCTCTCTCTCACTCTTTCTCTCTCGCTCTCTCTCTCTCACTCTTTCGCTCTCTCTATATCTGTCCCTCTCTCTATCTCTGTCTTTTTCTCTCTCTCGCTCTCTCTCACTCTTTCTCTCCCTCTCTCTGTCTCTCTATCTCTCTTTCTCCTGCAGTGGCCATGTGGGCATGTAGACTTCAACTGCACCTGTCAGCGGCCACAGTGTGACAACATCAACTGCTTCTGCTTCGAGATCAACTTCAGATGACCTTCTGACCGGCTTCAGATGACCTTCTGACCCGCTTCAGGTGACCTTCTGATCCGCTTCAGGTGACCTTCTGACCCACTTCAGGTGACCTTCTGATCCGCATCTGGTGACCTTCTGACCCGCTTCAGATGACCTTCTGACCCCCCCACCAACCATCAGTGTCCAATCGCTTCAGATGACCTTCAGATCGCGCCACCATTCGCTTCAGATGACCCCTGACCTCACCAACAGCCACCAGCAAGTCACCTTCCATCGGATCCAGCTCAGCCTCGCCAGCAGCTGCTGTGATGATCGGAACTCTCAGCTCTGGTGGAGCCAAACACATCAGTACACACACACACACACACACACACACACACACACACACACACACACTCAGGCTTTTTTCAAACACTACAACACTCTCCTAAACACATCCCAACACCTATGGGCATGTTGACCAGCTGACTCCAGCCCAGAGATCCAGCGCAGACCGGGCCTGCTGGTCTAGAATGTGCCGGCTGCGGTTCTACAGTGGTTCTAGAGTGGGTCTGCTCAGGTTCTAGAGTGGGTCTGCTCAGGTTCTAGAGTGGGTCTGCTCAGGTTCTAGAGTGGGTTCTGCTCAGGTTCTAGAGTGGGTCTGCTGCAGGTCTAGAGTGGGTCGGATGCGGGTCTAGAGCGGGTCTGCTGCTGTTCTAGACGTTCTGCTCCGGGTCTAGAGTGATTCTGCAGTGGGTCTAGAGTGGGTCAGTCAGCTGTTCTCTGGACTGTTTCTATTTTTATACGGCCTTTGTGAAGTCTTCTGTGGTGTTTAATGCTTTTTTATGTAGAGAAAATTCAAATCTGTTCTCAGTCTTTTATAAATCATTAAAACCTACGTGTGTGTGTGTATATGTGCATGATTGCATGAGTGTGTGTATGTGTGTGTGTGTGTGTGTGTGTCATAGAATCAGAATCAGGTTTTATTGACCAAGGAAGTTTGCACAAACAAGGAATTTGACTTGGTTAACTGGCTCTCAGTGTGCTTACACAAAATATACATTACAACACAATACAAACAGTGCAATGGTCTAAGAAGTTTAAGAAAGTACAGGAGCTGTGAATTGTTACAATGGTGTCAGTGTGTGTGTGTGTGTGTTTAAAACTGTTGGTCATGAAGGGTTCAGCGTAATTCACAAACAACCTCAGCGATCTGACCTCACACACACACACACACTCCTCAGCGCTCTGACCTCTCACACACACACACACACACACACACTCCTCAGCGCTCTGACCTCACACACACACACACACACACACACACTCAGCGCTCTGACCTCTCACACACACACACTCCTCAGCGCTCTGACCACACTCAAACACACACATACACTCCTCAGCGGTCTGACCGCTCACACACACACACTCCTCAGCGCTCTGACCTCTCACACACACACACACACACACTCCTCAGCGCTCTGACCTCACACACACACACACACACACTCCTCAACGCTCTGACCTCTCCTCACTCTCCTGAAGCGCGCTCTAAAAGTACAGCATACCTGGACACAGCATGGATTAGTTTAATTGGATTAGCATCATCGCCACATGCTAAGGCCCTGTGTGCGGATTGGCCGAGATGGGAACAGTGAAGCTGCCAGGGCCTCAGTACTGGGATTTGCTATCTCTGCTGGTGTAGTTTGCTTCCTGTGTTCATACACACACACACACCATCTACACACACACACACACACACACACACATCATCTACACACACATACACACAAAAACACACCATCTACACACACACATACACCATCTACACACACAAACACAACATCTACACACGCACAAACACACCATCTACACACACACATACACCACACACACACACACCATCTACACACACACACACACAACATCTACACAAACACACACACACACATACACCATCTACACACACAAACACAACATCTACACACGCACAAACACACCATCCTCACACACACATACACCACCTACACACACACACACACCATCTACACAAACACACACACACACACACACACACATACACCATCTACACACACATACACACACACACAAAAACACACCATCTACACAAACACACAAACACACCATCTAGACACACACAGAAACACCATCTACACACACACACAAACACATCACCCGTATAAACATGATGGTGATTGGTTGTCATCAGTAGCAGGTCCCCACAGTGACACTCTAGACTCTATTTACATTACAATCTCTTACACACACACACACACACACACACAGTCTTTTAGCAGGTGAGACACACACACACACACAGTCTTTTAGCAGGTGAGACACACACACACACCGTCTTTTAGCAGGTGAGCCACACACACAGTCTTTTAGCAGGTGAGACACACACACACACACACAGTCTTTTAGCAGGTGAGACACACACACACACAGTCTCTTAGCAGGTGAGAGAGAGACACACACACAGTCTTTTAGCAGGCGAGACACACACACACACTCAGTCTAGAAGGTGAGACACACACACACAGTCTCTTAGGAGGTGAGAGAGACACACACACACAGTCTTTTAGCAGGTGAGACACACACACAGTCTTTTAGCAGGTGAGAGAGACACACACACACAGTCTTTTAGCAGGTGAGACACACACACACACAGTCTTTTAGCAGGTAAGACATACACACACACACAGTCTCTTAGCAGGTGAGAGAGAGACAGACACACACAGTCTTTTAGCAGGTGAGACACACACACAGTCTCTTAGCAGGTGAGACACACACACACACACAGTCTCTTAGCAGGTGAGAGAGACACACACACTCAGTCTTTTAGCAGGTAAGACATACACACACACACACAGTCTTTTAGCAGGTGAGACACACACACAGCTGCTGTTTTCACCCAAAGAAACCCCTGTCATCTGACAACCACAGCACTCTGCTGTGTGTAAACAACCACTGTGTGTGTGTGTGTGTGTGTGTGTGTGTGTGTGTGTGTGTGAGAGAAAGAGTACTGGGATGGTGGCCTACAGATGTCGTAATCTGAATCCCATGACTCAGCATTCTCCTCTAGATTACAGCGGATTAAAGCAGGACAAATTATTTCATCTGCTGACACTGATACTGACCACGTTTATAACATGAATGCAGATACATTCACACTCAAATCGTTTCATCTGTTAATAGTTAAACTAAACTATATAACATGATGACAGATAAACTGACATTTAATCACTTGGTAGAGATGACCATGTGTGTGTGTGTGTGTGTGCGGAGATGAGTGAGTGTGTGTGGAGATGACCATGTGTCTCTCAGAGAGAGAGAAAAGACGTTGTCAGCAGGGATAACAACGTGGAGACACACACACACACACACACACACAGTGGTGGGTCTGACGTCGGTGGCTTCCTGTCCTACAAGGATGTAAGTTTTACACAAGGTCGAAAGAAGCACACTTCGACCCTTATTATCACCTCTGGTCTAAACATGCTCTTGTATAGATGCAGACTAGATGGCTCCTAATAATCTATGTTACACACACACACACACACACACACATAGGAAAGCCATGTTCCTGCTTACATAAGCACATGATTCATACAAGGTAATTATTAAGACAAGGCACTTGATTAATATATCCTAAAGTAATTAACAGTGTTTCGTAATTATCTCCGTCACCGTGTGTGTTTGTGTGTGTGTGTGCGGAGATGAGCATGTGTGTGTGCAGGTATCCCGGTGAGGGTGAGGGCGGAGAATTGGGGGTATGTCACGCACGCACACACCAAACCCGCACATACACACACCCCACAGGGGAACAAATATTTCCTCTATTTGTTTGTAACATCCGGCAGGGAGGCTGACTCCACCATTGAGTGCCTGGCTATCCTGCAGGAGGCAGCAATCACACACACACACACACACACACACACACTGTTACGTCCCTGTGTGGGGCTTAAGGACATGACAAATATTTTTTTAAACGGGCAGACAACCAAATAAAAACAACCGTGCTGTTATTTTACAAAGAATAGAATAATAAACTAAGGCTCAAAAATAACTTAACAATCAAAAACACAAGGTCTCGAGATCAGGCCTCAACAGCCTGGCGCTCTCTCCCGGTCTCTCACTCCAGTGAATATGGAATAATATGATAGTGGCGAGGGCTGGGCCTTGGAGCAACGAGGTGTGGCAGACGACAGAAAGAAATGCGCTGTCCCCAAAGCAAGCCACGTGTGATGTAATCCGGCCGCTTTTAAAGGGCCGGGACTTCTATACGCCCAATGGGATCTGAGCCCCAATCAGCTGCGCACCATCCAGCCTGACAGACCCACAAGACAATACAGAAGGCACAGTCATAGACAGACCCACAAGGTCCTAACACACACGCACGCATGCACACACACACGCACACACGCACACACACACACACACACACAAACACAGCCACACACACACACAGGGAGGTTGACTACACCATTGAGTGCCTGGGAATCCTGCAGGAAGCATCCATCACAGGCACGCACACACACATCGCGTCTGTCTGTGATTGTGTGTGTGTATGTGTGTGTGTGGGTGTGTGTGTGTGGTTGCGTGCATGCATGCATACGTGCGTGCATGCACGAGTGCGTGCGTGCGTAAGTGCGTGTGCTGGGAAAGCGGTGTTTACGTGTCTCATGTTTATGATGTCATCCTGCTGTGTCATGGTCAACTTCAACTCTACCATATTCACTTATGTTCCTCACCCTATCACATACACACACACACAAACACACACACAGACACACACATACACACACACAGACACACACACACACACACATACACACATATACACACACACACACACACACACAAGCTTACGTTCCTCACCCTATCAGCACTGACACCTGTGAATGTCTTCCCTTTTATTCTGAACTTTATAGAGGATTCCGAGACGCCCAGCCTTACCTGCAACTCTTGTTTCCCACACACTCAGACACACATGCATATGCACACATACACACACACACACAAACACACACACATATATACACACGCACACACATACACATATACACACACACACGCAAACAAATACACAAACACACACACACATACGTATATACACACGCACACACATACACGCATACACATATACACACACACACACGCAAACAAATACACAAACACACACACACATAAACAAATACACACACACACACATACACGCACAGGAAGGGCACACACACTTTGCCAAGGCGATTTTGAATAGTATACGTTTATAAAAACGCGTTTGGTGTGTTTCAGCCCATATACACACACACACACACACACACACACACACACACACGGTACTGCTGAATGTCGCTGTGCCCTTCTCCTGTAGCCATGTTGACCCTCCCACATGAACGCGGTGTTTCATCGCTGGGCATAAATACCGCAATCCCGCCCAGATACACCTCACGCCCAGCCCTCTGCAGTCTACTCTTCTCTCCACTGTCGAACCCTGCTGACGAACGGTAAGAGACCGTCGCTTATCACTTTAATACATTTTATTTATGTTTTATTGATCATGAGCTGCTCATCACTCATATTATGATAGCGATGCGATTCAAGGGCGTAGGTTTGGTCTCAGCATTGGTAGGGACAATGCCCGGCAGACTGCCCACCATAATTAAAAATAAATAGTTGATGTTATATTTAACAGGCAAACTTTATAAGAATATATTTAAATTTGTGTACTAACTTGTGGAACTTGGAACTGATTTAAACATAATAAGAATAATAAACCCTTAGTTTAAATTTTAAAAACTAAACCTTCTCCACATTTCTTGACATCACATGTTTTTGTTGTCCTTTTTGGATATCCCAATCATGAGTAAGACCTCATCTGAAGCCCTGATGGTCCAGCTGCTTCTTCCTCAACCTGCACTACATCTGCACTTGATTTCTTAGTTTCCTGAATGCATTTCAAAATATTGCCTAAATGAACAAAATTACCTAATGAGAAGTACATGCAGTGCATTTGTTTGTTCTGAAATTAATTTGTAATATGTAGGTATTGGTTCAGGTTTTATAGAGCTGTACTAAGCCTACATCATCTGGATTGCAGTGCAATGAAATAATGTATTCATGAATTATATGCTACATACATTTTGGCATCCCAATTTATTGCACCTTTTTACTACCTTCAAGTATAACATGTATTCTCAAAATAGCCAGTGTGATTGATTACATTCATGGGTAAAATTTTCTAAACAGGGTAGGGTAGCTTATCCTTCTGGCTTCAACAAGACGAGATGTAATGCAAGCAAAAGTTACATGCCCCACACACTTTCAACATTCAAAACATGTTTCCATTGTACAATGGGTGGCGATTTAGGGTTAGCAGCTTCGCAATGTGGGTCATTTTCCGACTAGCTAACTAACAGCGACCTGGGGTTTTTGATAGCTCTATGGATAGCTCAATGGGTGGAAAAAACTTCTGGCATCTCTTTTCTTTTAAGTTGGCTTTTCCCTATCAACAGAGCACAAAAGGGTCAAAATATCAATGCTGACACCAAACGAAATACTGATATGAGACGTTATTATTTCCTGGCGAATTTAGTAGCTTACCGTATCACACTACTAGCAGCACTCTTTCAGGATTCACACGTACTGTTTCTGACTCTGCCACTTCAGCCAATTAAATGACAGCATCTTGTCTCACAGGCTCGAGGGCACATTAGAAAACTTAGAAATGTATTTCTAACTCTTCTGGGCGACGAACATTGTATTGATAATAATACGAATGAGTTTGCAAATATATTGTGAAAAATATTTTTTTTCTCAAATTAACAAAATATTGGTAGGGACTTTTTTGTCTTTCCCAAACTTTGGTCGTGACTAGTCCCTACCAACCCTATGCAAACCTACGCCCTTGATGCGATTCATTTCCTGGCTTTGGTCTTGATGGATGAGAGTTGCTTTTGCCCACATGACAAGTCTTCCTGCTATTTTGTGGCGCGTGTGGATATCATAGGCAGACGCAGCTAGGCTATTGCATGCGATTTCCGTTGTCAGTTAAAAAACGCTGCCTATTATGTAATTACACCGTGAAGTAACCGGGCACAGAACGCCCTAATTGTGGTCGGACTGACATCCTCGCGCCTCTGGAGCGGAGCTAATGACTGCACGAGTGTGACAGCACTACTAATTAGGCCTTATTTAACCTGTACGTGTCCGCTCTCTTCCTGTCTCGAGAGGCTGAAGTGTGTTCTGATGGTGTGTGTGTGTGTGTGTGTGTGTGTGTGTGTGTGTGTGTGTGTGTGTACTAAGGCGATGCATGGCCGTACTGCATGTAGGCGCGGGGCTCTGGCGGGTATATTTAGACCGGGTCTCGGGATGCGCGCAGGGGGCTTTAGGATGCGCTTCCATTCTGCACGTAAACATCACACAGGCAGAATGAAGCCGACCCTGGCCCCGCCCCTTAAACAGGTTAGGACTGTGTGTGCGTGTGTGTGTTCGTGTGTCACTGTGTCTGTAAGAGTTTAGGCAACTATTTGACAAAATAGTAGGCTATAGAATAAATATCACTTGCGCGGTTTCCCTGGTAGCAAACTAGCTCAGTGGTACACAGACATCTACACGGACACACACACACACACACACACACACACACACACACACACACACACACACACTATCTACACAAACAGGGCTTGGGGTTTGGCCGCTGCGGGAAAGAATTCAATGCCTCGGGTCTGATAAAACAATCTGTGACTGACGTCAGGTAGGACGTCCTGCTCAGCTAACAACGTTATGCGCCGTCGCAGTCGCCTGCGCATCATCCCCGTGTGTTTTCCCCCGGTTCTGTCAGAGTCCGTTGATGACTTCGATCAGCATCCTCTTCCTACGTGACTTCTGGCTCTCGCCGTTCTCTAACTGCGCATGCAGCCTGCATGTGAGCTCTGTCACGTAAGCCAGCATTATTCCTCATCCTCGTCATCCTCAAGAACACGCCCTTCAGAAGGAGACTGGCCAATCACCGAAAATCACACTAGCATCCACCCCCATCCTATTGGTTGCTGTGTAGGTAGGGTTGATTCTCATTGGTGAACAGTCTGGCAACGCATATTGGGAAAACTTCATTCTTTTTGCGTCGCCCGGTCACACCTCTCGTCATTGGCGTTGTCTGATTGAACAGAGTAGCCGTACATTTCCTCCGATTACACCAGTCAGACATTCTTCCTCTCTCTCACTCGCTCGTCTCTTCCGCTCTCCGCTGTGACTATCAAGTGAGTTCTCTCTTTACGTTTTCTATTCGGAGACAGCTCCTCTGGTCTTTTTGTGATAAATATTAAAATGTGTTATGTTATGGGAAGAGGAGACGGCGAAAGGGAACGGTAATGAATTTATGTTCACATCATGTGCTTGATAAAACATGACGCTTTTCCTCCTGTATCCGGGCACCACCCGCCGAACTGCACAAGGTCACTTCGATGCGAAGCCAAGGACAGACGCGGAAATGAATCGTAGCCGGTGTTTCAATCGTTACGGGAAGCCTCTTGTTTTAGAGCTAACGGTTAACGGGGTGTTATCAACTTGTCTGATCCGAAGAGACAGAGCCCGAGCTCACCTATGCGTGGATAATCTCTCCCGTCACGGGGACAGACACTCCCTGCACGCGTGCCACGGTTAATCAGACCTCCTACGTTTAAAGGGCTCGGTAAATGTTTCCAATTACAGAAACACAGCAGCCCTCGTCGTGGTTGTTCCCCGTCTGTGTGTGTGTGTTCTTCTGTCTGCCTGTCTAACTGTCCGGGTCAGTTAGTGATGCTGACGCCATCACGGGGGACTGTTAGATAATAACACGCTCGCAGACTAGACGGTCCTGCGCCACTGGTCCTTGATGCGGGCGAGCGACGCGTTCGGTGTGGGGACACCGCGTTCCCTCTGCGTCACCACCGAGCACCGGAATATCGCGCAATGTCCGTGCGGTCCTTTCTGCTTCATAAATATGTATTAATATTTATTAACACCTCCCCCCCCTCCTCCACAGATAAGCAACCATGCCGCACTCTTATCCATTCCTGAACGCCGAGCAGAAGAAGGAGCTGAGCGACATCGCTCAGAGGATCGTGGCACCGGGAAAAGGGATCCTCGCCGCGGATGAGTCAACAGGTAAGTGTATCATCATCAACCCCCCCCCCCCCCCCCCCCCCCACACACACACACAAACACACACACAGGCAGGCGTGCACGCACGCACGCACGCCATGCCAGTGAGTCGTGACCGAGCGCAGCCATAGCGCTGCGCTAACAGGTTGCTGCTGTCCCTTTAAGACTGCGCCAGTGGAATGCCGAATTACTTGATAGCTGGCCAGACACACAACTGCCTGCAAATCAGCCTGGCGGGCCAGATAGCCGCCATTTGGCCAGATAGAATAGAATATATTTATTTGTCATTGCACAAGTGCAACGAAATTGAGGTGGCACCTCTCAGACTTCAGTGCAATTGAAAAGATGTGGGCCGGATAGCCGACCCTGGCCCAGATGTGGGCCAGATAGCGACTCTGGGCCCAATCAGATGAGGGTCTGGTCTAGAGGCTGGCATCACATTATTCCCAGACCTGTAGCCTCTCAGCCTAGCATGCAAAGGTGTTATCTGTGTGTGTGTGTGTGTGTGTGTGTGTGTGTGTGTGTGTGTGTGTGTGTGTGTGTGTGTGTGTGTGTGTGTTCATTTGTTGTATCTTGTTGTATGACTGTTGTGGTGTGTGCTTGCGTGTGTGTGTTCGCGCGTGCTGCGTTTGTGTGTTTGTGTGTGTGTGTGTGTGTGTGCATTCAAGCATTTGTTACAGCTCTGTATGAATGTTGTGGTGTGTGTGTGTGTGTGTGTGTGCTGAGTGTAT
>NC_137922.1:57217203-57219703 GCF_963457725.1 Sprattus sprattus | reverse complement strand
TCTGCAGGTCATAGCGGCAGTGTATAAGGCTCTGTGTAAGTGTGTGTGTGTTCTGTAGGTACTAGCAGCAGTGTATAAGGCTCTATCTGAGTAATGTGTGTGTGTGTGTTCTTTAGGTCCTAGCGGCGGTGTACAAGGCTCTGTCGGACCATCACGTGTACCTGGAGGGAACCCTGCTGAAGCCCAACATGGTGACCGCCGGACACTCCTGCAGCCAGAAGAACAAGCCCCAGGAGATCGCCATGGCAACCGTCACCGCCCTGCGCCGCACCGTGCCCCCCGCCGTACCCGGTGAGTCATGATACACACGCGCACACAAACACACACACGCACACACAACCACACACACACACACACACACACACACACACACACACACACACGAGCCCACACACGCGCACATACACACACACCGAACCACACACACACACAGAACCACACGCATGCACACACAACCACACGCACGCACGCACACACACACACACATACACAAGCCCACACACGCGCACATACACACACACACACACCGAACCACACACACACACATACACAAGCCCACACACGCGCACATACACACACACACACACCGAACCACACACACACACACACACACACACACACAATAAAACAGTGATACACACACACTCATCTAAACCCACATATACACACTTGTGTAGCACAAATATCCCCACAAACATGATCAGTCAAGTTTCCTGCCTGAAGTGTGTGTTTGTGTGTGTGTGTTTGCGTGTGTGTGTGTGTGTGCGTGTGTGTGTGTGTGTGTGTGCTTCCTGTCCCAGGCGTGACCTTCCTGTCCGGAGGCCAGAGCGAGGAGGAGGCCACCCTGAACCTGAACGCCATGAACCAGTGCCCCCTGGGTCGCCCCTGGGCCCTCACCTTCTCCTACGGGCGCGCCCTGCAGGCCTCCGCCCTCAAGGCCTGGATGGGCAAGCCAGAGAACGGCAAGGCCTGCCAGGACGAGTTCATCAAGAGAGCGCAGGTAATACACACACACACACTCTACACACACACACACTCTACACACACACACACACTACAGACACACACACACACACACAAGGCCTGCCAGGACGAGTTCATCAAGAGAGCGCAGGTAATACACACACACACACTCTACAGACATACACACACACACACACACACACACTACAGATACACACACACACAAGGCCTGCCAGGACGAGTTCATCAAGAGAGCGCAGGTAATACACACACACACACTCTACACACACACACACTCTACACACACACACACACTACAGACACACACACACACACACAAGGCCTGCCAGGATGAGGTAATCAAGCGAGCACAGGTAATACACACACACACACACACTATACAGATATACACACACACACACACACACACACACTACAGATACACACACACACACACACACACAAGGCCTGCCAGGATGAGTTCATCAAGCGAGCGCTGGTAATACACACACACACATACTCTACAGATATACACACACACACACACACACACACACTACAGATACACACACACACACACACACACAAGGCCTGCCAGGATGAGTTCATCAAGCGAGCGCAGGTATACATACACACACACACACACACACACACACACACTACAGATACACACACACACACACACACACACACTACAGATATACACCCACACTATACAGATGTATACACACGCACGCACATCCACTACAGATACACACACGCACACTTGACAGATACTATACACACACACACACCCCCATACACACTCTACAGATATATACACACACACACACACACACACAAGGCCTGCCAGGACGGCTTTATTGAGAGAGCGCAGGTATATATACATACACACACACACACACAAGGCCTGTCAGGACAGATTAATGGCGAGAGCACAGGTATCAGCACATCTATATATATACACACACACACTCTACAGACACACATGCGCACACACACACACATACTCACTCTGCAGACACACCCACACTCTACAGACATACACGCAGACACTCACAAGGCCTGCCAGGACGGCTTAATTGAGATAGCGCAGGTATCAGCACATCTAGATATAGACACACACACACACACACACACACACACACACACACACACACATATATACACACACACACACTCTACAGACACACATGCACACACATACTCATTCTACTGACACACACAAACACACACACTTTACGGACATACACGCACGCAGACACACACAGACATATACTCACACACTCTACAGACACACACACACACACACACACACACACAAACTAACCCCCCATGTAGCACACAATAATTCATGCCAAACTTTGATTTTCCTCCTCTCTCTCTCTCTGTCTCTCTCTCCATCTGTGTTGTGTGTGTGTGTGTGTGTGTGTGTGTGTGTGTGTGTGTGTGTGTGTGTGTGTGTGTGTGTGTGTGTCCTGTAGAACAACAGCCAGGCCGCTGTGGGCAAGTACGTGTCCAGTGGGGACAGTGGGAC
>NC_137922.1:57199703-57204703 GCF_963457725.1 Sprattus sprattus | reverse complement strand
TGTAAAAACAAGAGCGGGGGGGTAAATCCCCCCCAACAAATCGCACCCTGCGCACACACACACACACACACACACACACACACACACACACACACACAAATAGGCACTGCATGCGTACTAACCTCCAGCAGTGTCCTGCAGTCATGACCCACTGATTTGAGACCAGTGATCCTCCACACTTCATGCCGGCACTGAAGTGCATCTCCAGGTAGACCATCCAGGGCCAAGCCCCCCTGCGCGCATCACGGCCCCCGATGATGGAGTCACCCGAGTGGGCACACAGACAGCCTGCAGGGGGTAGGACACACACAAACACACTTCACATCACACACACAAGACATGGTAGGCTACTCACACACACACACACTTCACATCACACACACTTCACATCACACACACAACACATGGTAGGCTACTCACACACACACACACACATATTCACACAAACAGTGACACACATGCATTGCACACACACACACACACACACACACTCACATGAAACTGTGCAGATGAGCACCGTCACACACAGCAAGGTCCTGAGCCCCATGTCAATCAGCATGCACACACACCCCGTGCACACACGCACTCTGTACACAAGCACACCACGATCTTACATTTATGGACAGAGCACACCTTCTCCACGCATGCGCTCACCTGCATGTACACACACACACACACACACACTCACACACACACCCCCCCCCCACACACACCCCCCCCACACACACACACAGATGTGTTTTTTTTTTTAAAGCTGACCTAAGATACTTATCAGCAATGTTGCGAAACGACCAACCTAAATAATAATCACTTTCATCTCAGTTGCAGTAACTGGATGGAAACAGATCCTATCTGCAACGCGGTAAACCAAACTCTGCTTCTCCTTTTTTGCAGCTGTGTCTCACTTGCAAGAGACCTTAAAGGACCTTATAGTGTGTGTGTGTGTGTGTGTGTGTGTGTGTGTGTGTGTGTGTGTGTGTGTGTGTGTGTGTGTGTGTGTGTGTGTGTGTGTGTGTGTGTGTGTGTGTGTCTGGTGTGTGTGTATGTGCGCGTGTGTGTGTGTGTGTGTGTGTGTGTGTGTGTGTGTCATCTACACATCCCTCTGATGGCATATGGTCTGGGCTGGAAGACCCGAAAGACACCCGTTAGCATGTTAGCATGTTAGCCAGCTTCTATCATAGGATAACCATGGGGCCGGAGGGCTGTAAGGTAAGGTAACTTTATTGATACCCGGAGGTAGATTTGTTTGCAGGTGAAAAGTAGCTTGCAACAACAGCACCACACAATACAATGACAGTGACACAGGACAACAGACAGGAAAATAACAAACCAAACATTGACAAACAAACAGACACACAGAACAAAAACAAATGCTCTGGTAGAATAAATGATAAAATAAATAAATAAATAAATAAATAAATAAACAGGCCTAGATGGAAGATGGCTGCTCCTGACAGGATATCATATTCTTACAATTACTATTTAGGGCCTTAATAGCTGAGGGGACAAAACTAGATCTATACCTTTTGGTTTTGCACATAGGTATCATGAACCTACAGCCAGAAGGGAGATACTGGAGTTCACCAATTAGTGGATGAGATGGATCATCCAAGATGGACTCAGCTAGTCTCAGTAACTGCACTGTAAAATGTTACCAGAGTTTTACAATATTTTACTGATATATTTCACAATAAATCATCGTAATGTTACTTTACAGGCTTTACCTGTAATAATCACAATGTCATGTTGTAATGTAGACTTTACTGTGAAATCAATGTAGACACAGTAAGTTACTGTGAAAAAAACGATACCGGGATTTCACAGCATTGTATAGGGTTATTTTACAGTAAAATACTCTATTCAAATCATCCTTTGAGATAACCCAATACATTACTGTAAATTTGAATTGCACTTGAACTACGCTGTATTGTGGGCTCAAGAAGAGACAGTTGGATCCACGGTGACTACAGACGCAGGCAGCACATGATAGAAGAGCGCGAAGGTGGATACAGCACATGAGCTAGATAGAAGATAAAGGTAAGGTTGACAGAGAGCTTGTCACAACTCTATAATAATAACGTTTTAATAACGTTCGTTGTCTGGGTTAGTAAATTAACGATCTTTTGGATCAAGGTCAGGTCACTTAAAGAACCACTTTTTAAGAAATTCCCAAAGCTGTTTTCTCCGTGAAGCTTTGCCTCACAGAGAAGAAACTTATCTTTGTAAAATTCTAATTGTGAGTTTCCATTCAACGTTAATGGTCTCCACATGTCAATTTTAGTCATAGTGTGTTAGTTATTTGACGGAGAATACTCGAATTAGCGTGAAAGTTAAAGGAAGCTAACGTTAGCCTCCAGCTGCAGCAACCAGCTAAGTCATTTTAAACAATTTTTCCCCGTGAAGATTTTCCTCACAGACAAGTAATGTATAGTTGTTTTGGATGTGTAGTTGTTTTGGAAAGCTCAAATGATGTGTTCTCATTTAATGCTGTCCACATGTCCAGGTATAGAGTGTGTAATTCGACTGAGAATACACAAATAAGCGTGACAGTTATAGTAAGCTAACGTTAGCCTCCAGCTAAGTAATTTTAAAGCCATTTTCCCCGCCAAGATTTTCCTCACAGACAAGTAATGTATAGTTGTTTTGGAAAGCTCAAATGATGCGTTCTCAATTAATATTCTCCACGTGTCCAGGTATAGAGTGTGTTATTCGACTGAGAATACACAAATTAGCGTGAAAGTTAAAGTAAACGTTAGCCTCCAGATGCAGCAACTAGGCTATGTCATTTCAAAGGAGCTAATTTTAGCCTCCTGATTGGCGTTGTTTATATCAATCTTGCTTGGCTTTCAATACTAACTTATTTGGTGCATGTGCCTTGGATAAACAATGCCATATTAAATCTGTAAAACTGAAAGTTGTCTTTGCTTATTGTTTACAGGTGCTTCTTGGGCATCAACCCAGAGCAAGGCTCGAAGAAAAGGCGTGGAGGGATAAATGCAAATGTCAGCACACTCCAGAGAAAGCTTGTCGACTTCGAGTGGTCATTGTACATTTTTAATTGTTTTTGCATTTTTTTTGTAATTGCATTTAAATTTTGTTTATATTGTATATGTTCCGAAGTTTTGTTTATATTTTATATGGTTTGAAGACAGGTAGAGTTATTTAGGAGAGTCTACGTTCTGGAGTGTTGTGTGTAATTTGATGTGTTTTAAACTTTTTTCATTGTGTATTAGGATATTGATTAATGAATTTGACGTGTTTTTAACTTTTGCTATTTGTATTTGGGTTTTGAGTTCTAGGGTTAGGGTATTGAGTAATGAATTTGACATGTTTCAAACCTTCAGTAATTGTTATGTAATTGGGTATTGATTTTTTGCGTGTTTTTAAACCTTTTTTATTGTAATGTATTTAGGTATTGAATAATAAATATGACGTGTTTTAAACCTTCATGAATTTGTATGTATTTGGGTATTGAGTAATGAATTTAAAAAGTTAAAATTAGTATTGTCTTTGTTCTTGCTTTGACTTTTAATTTAGCAAATCCAAAGCACATTTGTGTGGTAAAATCAGTTAACAAGTCAAATGTGCAGTACTTAAATTGTAAATGTACAGTATAATGTACTAGTTGCATAACTTAAGTTTTACAGTAAAAATACTGTAAATTATATACAGCAAGACGATGTAATTCCACAGCTACATACTGCCAAATCACAGTAATCCAATGGCATTAAACTGTGAAATTACAATATACTGCTGTAGTTGCATTGCATTTTACTGTGAAATTTTTACAGTTCATTACTGTAAAACATGTACAGTACATTACTGTGAAATATTTACAATAAATTACTGTAAAATTACCGTGAAATGAATGCAATTAGGAACCAGTAATTTACTGTAAAATTACGGTGAAATATTTTACAGTGTGCCCATTAAAAAGGCATTCTGAGTTTTGTTGGGGCGCTCCTATTACTTTACTGGCCCACCTCACAATCTGATTCAGGGAGTTTTTGTTCTTTAGGGGTAAGTTGCCAAACCAGGACACTAGGCTAAATGAGATTATAGATTCAATAAAACATCTATAAAACATAGTGAGCATCTTTTTATCAAAGTGAAAAGATGACAGCTTCCTTAAGCAGTATAAACGTTGGTTTGCATATTTTTTGTTTTTGAGATGTTTAGTTGAAGAAAGGACTGCTCGCACCAATCCACAAAGTCCTGGACAATTGGACCATGGCCTTTCTCATCGTCCCTCAGCAAGCTGACAATCACAGAGTCATCTGCATACTTAAAGATGAATCTGCCTTCCCTGCTACTCTGGCACATATTAGTATAGAGAATAAACAAAAGAGGGGAAAGAACACAGCCTTGAGGGGATCCAGTGGAGGTACACATCTGGTCAGACAGTACTCCGTTGACCCGTACTCTTTGTGACCTATTGGTTAAAAAATGTAGCACCCAGCCCAAAAGATTTTTGCCCAGATTAAATTGGTCTAAAGGTCTTTCTATTAAAATATGGGGTTGAATCGTATTAAAAGCAGAAGAGAAATCAATAAATAAAAGTTGGGCATGTGTTCCTTTACCTTCCAGGTGTTTAAAAAGCGTGTTTGTCAAAGATACAGTTGCGTCTTCAACGCCTCTTCGTGGCCTATAAGCAAACTGGAATTGGTCCATATCGGACTGAGTCTCTCTTAAAATTACATTTCTTACTCATTTTTCAAATGTTTTCATGACAAGAGAGGTCAGAGCAATAGACCTAAAATCATTCTGTACTTTGGGGCACCTTGTCTTAGGAACTGGAACTGGAACAATAATAGCATCCTTCCACTGTGTGTACTGTGGCGTGTGTCGAGAGTGATGTGTTTGTTTGTGTGTGTGTGTGTGTGTGTGTGTGTGTGTGTGTGTGTGTGTGTGTGTGTGTGTGTGTGTGTGTGTGTGTGTGTGTGTGTGTTTGTGTGTGTGTGTGAGTGTGTCATACAGTATGATGTACTCCCAGTGTTCCA
>NC_137922.1:57187203-57194703 GCF_963457725.1 Sprattus sprattus | reverse complement strand
ACACACACACACAGACACACACACACACAGACACACAGACACACAGACACACAGACACACAGACACACAGACACACAGACACACAGACACACAGACACACAGACACACAGACACACAGACACACAGACACACAGACACACACAGACACTTTCTCACAGACACACAGACACACAGACACACAGACACACACAGACACTTTCTCACAGACACACAGATTACACGCATACACACAAACCCCAACACACATGTGGATCTTAAAGGACGCGTGTGACACATGTGAATGTTATAGGGATGTGTGTGTTGGTCATTCTGCTTGTTTATTGTTATTTATTGTTGTTTATTGTTTACCCCTTAGGGCGGTGCTGAGTGGGTGGGGCTCGGGGACAGGTGGGGCAGGTGTGGGCGGAGCCTTGCTGTACTCGGGGCTCACGCAGGCGGGGCTGACGCCACAGGTCACCCTCCTCTGCATGCTGCTCGTGCCCGTCGTCATGGCGATCAGGTCAGTAGGTCACCCTCCTCTGCATGCTGCTCGTGCCCGTCGTCATGGCGATCAGGTCAGTAGGTCACCCTCCTCTGCATGCTGCTCGTGCCCGTCGTCATGGCGATCAGGTCAGTAGGTCACCCTCCTCTGCATGCTGCTCGTGCCCGTCGTCATGGCGATCAGGTCAGTCTCGCGGCCTACCCTCAGGAGCTTTTCTCTCTCCTTCATCTCCCTCTCCTCTCTCTCTTCCCCCTCTCCCCTTTTCTCTCTCCTCCATCTCCCTCTCCTCTCTCTCCCCCCTCTCTCCTTCTCTCTCCCCTGTCTCTTTCTCTCTCTCTTCCCCCCCTCTCCCCTTCTCTCTTTCTCTTTCTCTCTTCCCCTTTCTACTTCTCTCTCTTTCGCTCCTCTTTCTCTCCTCTCTCTCTTCCCCCTCTCCCCTTTTATCTGTTCTCCATCTCTCTCCTCTCTCTCTTCCTTCTCTCTCCCCTGTCTCTTTCTCTCTCTCTTCCCCCTTTCCCCTTTTCTCTCTCCCTCTTCTCTCTCTCTTCCCCCCTCTCCCCCTTTCTCTCTCCTCTCTCTCTTCCCCCTGTCCCCTTTTCTCTCTTTCCCTCTCTTCCCCTCTCTACTTCTCTCTCTCTCGCTCCTCTTTCTCTCCTCTCTCTCTTCCCCCCTCTCCCCCTTTCTCTCTCCTCTCTCTCTTCCCCCTGTCCCCTTTTCTCTCTTTCCCTCTCTTCCCCTCTCTACTTCTCTCTCTCTCGCTCCTCTCTCTCTCCTCTCTCTCCTCCCCTTCTCTCTCTCTCTCTCTCTCTCTCTCTCTCTCTCTCTCTCCTCTCTCCCCTGTATCTTCCTCTCTCTCTTCCCCCTCTCCCCTTCTCTTTCCTCTCTCTCTTCCCCCTCTCTCCTTCTCTCTATCTCTCTCTCTCTTTCTCTTTCTCTCCCTCCCTCCCCCTTTTTTTCTCTCTCTCTTCCCCTCTGTGCTTCTCTCTCTTTCTCTCATCTCTCTCTTCACCCTCTCCCCCTTCTCTCTCCTGTCTCTTTTGTCTCTCTCCCTCCCCCTTTTTTTCTCTCTCTCTCTCTCAACTCCTTTTCACTTTCTCTCTCCAGAGATGTTAAGGGAATTATAGGAGGCAAATTGAAAATACTTATCTCAAAGTGGTTGATGATAATATTACTATGATAATTATGTGCAGAAGGGGGGAGTGTGTGTGTGTGTGTGTTTCTCTCCTCTCTCTCTTCACCCTCTCCCCTTCTCTCTCCTGTCTCTTTCTCTCTCTCTTACCCCTTTCCCCTTCTCTATCTCTCCTCTGTCTGTCTCTCTCTTTCCCTCTCTCTTTCTCTCTCTCCCTCCCTCCCCCTTTTTTCTCTCTCTCTCTCTTTCCTCTCCATCTCTCTCTCTCTCTCAACTCCTTTTCTCTCTCTCTCTCCACCTCTCTCTTACAGACGATGTTAAGGGAATTTTAGCAGGCAAATTGAAAATGCTAATCTTAAAGTGGTTGATGATAATATTACTATGATAATTATGTGCAGAAGGGGGGAGTGTGTGTGTGTGTGTGTATGTGTGTGTGTGTGTGTGTGTGTGTGTGTGTGTGTGTGTGTTTTGTTGGTATAAACATGAGAAAAGGTACGGTATTTTAATACTCTCTCTCTCTCTCTCTCTCTCTCTCTCTCCCCCCCCCCCCCAGTTACTACTTCCTGCTGGTCTTCCCCCCCTCGTTCCCCCAGTGGAGCTCAGGGGAGGCGGGGCCATCTGTCTCTGGGGGCGGGTCCTCTCAAGAGCACCGCCCACTCGTGGATGAAGATGAGGAAGAGGAGCAGGAGGCGAGGGCTCTGAGTGAGGGCACAGGTACGTCAGAGACGAGGGCGAGGGTGAGGGTGAGGGCACAGGTAGAGGGTGAGGGTGAGGGCACAGGTAGAGGGTGAGGGTGAGGGTAGAGAGTTAGGGTTAGGGCTTTGGGTAGAGGGTGAGGGCACAGGTAGAGGGTAAGGGCACATTTAGAGGGTGAGGGCTTTGGGTAGGGTGTGAGGGTAGAGGGTGATGTTGGGGGTGAGGGCACAGGTAGAGGGTGAGGGTGAGGGTAGAGAGTGAGGGTGAGGGTAGAGGGGTGAGGGTAGAGAGGAAGAGGGTGAGGGTAAGGGCACAGGTAGAGGGTGAGGGTGAGGGTGAGGGTTAGGGTTAGGGAAGAGGGTGAGGGTGAGGGCACAGGTAAAGGGTGAGGGTGAGGGTGAGGGTAAGGGCACAGGTAGAGGGTGAGGGTGAGGGCACAGGTAGAGGGTGAGGGTGAGGGTGAGGGTAAGGGCACAGGTAGAGGGTTAGGGCACAGGTAGAGGGTGAGGGTGAGGGCACAGGTAGAGGGTGAGGGTGAGGGTGAGGGTGATGGCACGGGTAGAGGGTGAGGGTGAGGGTACAGGTAGAGGGTGAGGGTGAGGGTGAGGGTGATGGCACGGGTAGAGGGTGAGGGTGAGGGTGAGGGTACAGGTAGAGGGTGAGGGTGAGGGCACAGGTAGAGGGTGAGGGTGAGGGTGATGGCACGGGTAGAGGGTGAGGGTGAGGGCACAGGTAGAGGGTGAGGGTGAGGGTGATGGCACGGGTAGAGGGTGAGGGTTAGGGTAAGGGCACAGGTAGAGGGTGAGGGTGAGGACACAGGTAGAGGGTGAGGGTGAGGACACAGGTAGAGGGTGAGGGTGAGTGTAAGGGCACGGGTAGAGGGTGAGGGTAGAGGGTGAGGGTGAGGGCTTTGGGTAGAGGGTAGAGGGTGAGGGTATCTATCTGCCTTATTTAACATCACCGTCCCTTTTCTGGAAGTAAAGTAATACCGACATATTTCTGTAATTTGCAACAAACCTGTGATGAGCGCATTTAATCAATAAATCAATGAATTAATCTATCTCTGGTGTCCTTGAAGTTAACATGCATCACAAGTTAATGCAGTTAATCAATCAATTAATCAATCAATGAATCAATAAATCTATCGCTGATCTCCTTTTAGTTTACATTCACCACAATGTGTGTGTGTGTGTGTGTAAGTAGGAACACCTTAACCGTGTGTGTGTGTGTGTCTGTCTGTGTGTGTGTGTGTGTGTGTGAGTGTGTGTGTCTGTGTGAGTGTGTGTGTGAGTGTGTGACATATTATTTGTGATGAATGTAAACTAAAAGGAGATCAGTGTGTGTGTGTGTCTGTGTGTGTAAGTTAGATCACCTTAACTATGTCTTGGTCCTCTCAACAGACCTGAAGTCAACAGGAGCTCTCAACTTCACAGAGAAACTGGTCATCCTCAAGGTGTGTGTGTGTGTGTGAAATCGTATTGTATTTAGTGTGATGGTATCTGTGTTCAACATACGTTTGTGTATTTATTGTGTGTGTGTGTGTGTGTGTGTGTGTGTGTGTGTTTCCTCAGGGTCTGATTCGGTTCATAGTGCCTCTAGCGGTGGTTTACTTCGCTGAGTACTTCATCAACCAGGGACTGGTGAGTGGCCTCTGGCGCCCTCAGCTGGCTATCCGCTGCTACGACACCCCAAGCTTCACAGACCATTAACAGGGTCAGCTTTAAGGCAGTTAGCTTCAACCATTCAGCTTCAACCACTTAGCTTCAACCAGTTAGCTTCAACCACTTAGCTTCAACCAGTTAGCTTCAACCAGTTAGCTACAACCACTTAGCTTCAACCAGTGAGCTTCAACCAGTTACCAATCAGTTCCTGTTGCCACTGGTCATGTGTCTGTGTAGCTGGCCATTGGTCATGTGATGTCAGTCTATTGGCCACTGGTCATGTGATGTCAGCTGGTCAGGCTATTGGCCGTTGTATATTTTGGTGCCAAAAACTTGTGTGTGTGTGTGTGTGTGTGCGTGTGTGTGTGTGTAACTGTGTTAATCATTTCTGCAGTTGGAGCTGTTGTTCTTCCCAGAGTCCTCCCTGTCCCACGCCGAACAGTATCGATGGTAAGACCACTGTGTGTGTGTGTGAGTGTGTGTGTGTGTGTGTGTGTGTGTGTCAAACTGTTTCTCAGAATAACTCAACAGTTAAACGTCTGCTTTGTCTGCAGTTGTAGAAAAACAATGAAATGCTGCCATGTTTAAGTTTGTAGATATTTGAAAAAGTCTGTAGGTTGGGGAAAAGGAAATAATTTAGTTGTACCGACTCACTCTGTGTGTGTGTGTGTGTGTGTGTGTGTGTGTGTGTGTGTGTGTGTGTGTGTGTGTGTGTGTGTGTGCAGGTATCAGTCTATGTACCAGATTGGTGTGTTGGTGTCGCGCTCCTCTCTCTTCTGCATGAAGATCCGCTGGGTCGGGGTTCTGTCTGCACTACAGGTGAGGTGTGTGTGTGTGTGTGTGTGTGTGTGTGTATGCGCGTGTGTCTGTGTGTCTGTGTGTCTGTTTGGTGTTCGCGTGTGTGCTTTACTCCAAAAGTGTGTGAACACAGTTCTTCTGACGTCCGCTGTGTGTGTGTGTGTGTGTGTGTGTGTGTGTGTGTGATTTGCTCCAATAGTGTGTGAATGCGGTGCTGCTGACGTTGGCTGTGTATTACCAGTTCCTGCCGGCTGTCTGGGTTGTCCTCATCATCGTCTTCTATGAGGGGCTGCTGGGTGGAGCCGCCTACGTCAACACCTACTACTACATCAGCACAGAGGTGTGTGTGTGTGTGTGTGTGTGTGTGTGTGTGTGTGTGTGTGTGTGTGTGTGTGTGTGTGTGTGTGTGTGTGTGTGTGTGTGGAGCCGCCTACATCAACACCTACTACTACATCAGCACAGAGGTGTGTGTGTGTGAGTGTGTGTGTGTGTGTGTGTGTGTGTGTGTGTGTGAGTGTGTGTAGGAGCCGCCTACATCAACACCTACTACTACATCAGCACAGAGGTGTGTGTGTGTGTGTGTGTGTGTGTGTTTGTGTGTGAGTGTGTGTGTGTGTGTGTGTCTCCGTCTGACCTGTGTGTGTGTGTGTGTGTGTGTGTGTCTGTTCTGTGTGTCTGTGTGTGTGTGTGTCTTTGTTCTGACCTGTGTGTGTGTGTGTGTGTGTGTGTGTGTGTGTGTGTGCAGACAGGTGATCGGGAGCGTGAGTTCTCCATGGCTGCAGCGAGTGTCGGGGACAGTCTGGGAATCTCCATCTCTGGAGCCACGGCCCTGCCCCTCCACCACTACTTCTGTTCCCTCTAACACACACACACACACACACACACACACACACACACACACACACACACACACAGACACACACACACAAACACACGCACACACACACACACACAGACACACACACAGACACACACGCTCGTATACACACACACACACACACACACACACACACTAATGCTCTTTCTCACACACACACACACACACACACACCCTACCCTAATGTGGTTGTTTGCTGCTAATTGACTAATCAGGACCAAAGCAGGAGAGGCCCCGCCCCTCTTTTTTTTTACTTGAGTTTACTTGTTTTTAATTTTATGAGCTTGCAGATGCTTTTAATGCTTTTACGGTTGTTCATGTGCCTCTTTGAAGGGTTCTTGTGTGCTTGTGTGTGTGTGTGTGTGTGTGTGTGTGTGTGTGCTTGTTTGTGTGTGTGCTTGTGCGTGTGTATGTGTACGTGTGTGCTTGTATGCTTTTGCGTGTGTGTGTTTGCCTACGGCTACATCCATTCTTGTGTTTGTGTGCGAGCCTGAAGCCTGATTATACACACACAGTTAATGTTTTAGTGCCTCTTCTCTTAGCTTGTCGTATCTTACTAACACACACACGTGCAAACACACACACCACCAATGGTACAGAACATTGTGACTTTTTATACATTAGATTTTTTAATCAAACCTTTTGGAGAAAAAAATGCATTTTTGAAAACTGAAATCAATGTGTTAAATAAAGTGTAAGTTATACTGCAATCTCAGCCTGTAGTTTCTTTATTGTATATGCTGCAATAACATTAGTCTCCATGACGACACAGTGAATAGTTACTCGTCTTCAGAGGAGAAGAACGAACAACCTGACTGACTGGCAGGTAGACACACCTCCTCGTCCTCATTGGTTGGATGACCTCTTTCAGAAAGGGAATCTGCTCAGAAGCTACACACACACACACACACTACTGCCCAGAAGCTACACACACACACACACACACACACACACACACACACACACACACACACATCCACAACTGCTCAGAAGCTACACACACACACATGACTGCCCAGAACCTACACACACACACGACTGCCCGGAAGCTTGAAGGGACCGGTTATTTATTATTCATAGTTTATAATGGTATGCCATAGTCAATAATTCCACCTTATTTATACCTAGTATAAGTATATTACTTTTATTGGCATTTCTTGGTGAGGGCTCTTTGTTCATACCTGGGGATGGAGGTGAGAACTCCCTTCCCCCCAGGTTGAGACAAAGGTGTCTGCAGCCATGGCCTATTTTGAATCAATGGTAACACCCCTTAAAAATTATGTATATAAGAGCCTTTCTCACTAGAGCTAGGTAGATAATCTTGAGGCGAAGCTCTGGGGAGTGGAGCTCAGGCTCTGTCTCAACAATGTGTGGCGGCCATTGTTATAAGAAAAAACCTGAAACATGACTGACAAATCCACAAACTGAGTCTTCCAATATATGGTAGAAAATTAGATACCATCAAGCTACACACACACACACACACGACTGTCCAGAAGCCACACGCACACACCCACGCACAAACACACACACATTCAATAAGTACCACATGACACAAACACACACACACACACACACACACATCTGTATAGTTTGGTTAATATCTTTCTTACTAGATACACACACACACATCTGTAGACTTTGGTAGTTTGGTTGATATGTCACTAGATACACAAACATCTGTATACTTTGGTTAATGTCACTTGCAGTCATTTACAGTCATGGTCATACTGTATCAATATTTTTTATTAGGTTCATTCATGTTGATCAGTAACAGCATAATTAAGTACTTTTGATGGGGTCATTTATAGTGTGTGTTTGTGTGTGTGTGTGTTTTGATTGGGTCATTTATAGTGTG
>NC_137922.1:57177203-57182203 GCF_963457725.1 Sprattus sprattus | reverse complement strand
ACACACACACACACACACACACACACACACACACACACACTCACAGAGGTCTCTGGTCCTGTGTCCTGTAGTCTCCCTCATGACTGCTGCGGTCCACTGAACCATCCAGAGCATTAAACCGCGGGGAGAATGAGCTGAGGATAACAATCAATTATTCAATCAATCAATCAATCAATCAGACAATTCTCCAACACTAACACACAACCCCTCCCTTTAGCCACCCCTCACACACATACACACACACACACACACACACACAGAGCGGAGAAGTTCTTAGTAAAAGCCAGAGCTTCTTCATAAACAGGACATGACCAAGGTGTTCCATCGGAAATGCTGTATTTCAACAGGCCCTTCAGTGCTGCACCAGAACAGACCACACACACACACTCACACACTCACACACTCACACACACACACACACACACACACACTCACACACACACACACACACACACACACACACACGTCACACACACACAAGTCACACACACACACACACGTCACACACAAGTCACACACACACACACCCACACGGCCACACCAGTACAGACCCTCTCTGACCTGCTCATGCTCTGCATTGTCACTGGACGTTCGGTTGGGTGCTTATCTAGTTTACTGGATGACAGCTGATCTCATCCACCTTACCCAACTTCTTCACTTGTGCAATAACTCACTAACTCACTAACTCAATGTCTGCAATAACTCACTCACTCGATCTCCGGGTCTGCCCAAACGGGTTTGGCCGCCACCGACGGTGCCGTGTATGTCACGGGACTGTACTCGGGCCAGTCGATCTCCCAGGAGACTTTGTCGTCGGGCACCGGGAATCGGCGCGTGTCTGATCCCGGGTAGACGGGGCTGCGTGCGTTAGTGTGCAGGAACGTCGACATGATGCTGGGGCTCGCGGCGCAGAGCGAGGACACACCGGTGCTGATGGATTTACCGGGACTGTACACACATATCACGTGCAAAATGAGCGTTCAGAACACATTCATGTAACATATCAGAAATACATGTTTGCGCAGATCTAGATCCGAGGGTGAAAAGATACAGCTATCAAACCAGAAATGGTTCGGGCGTCACAACTTTTATTTCTATGACAACACCAGCTCAGAAATACTTTAATCGATATTCTAGTGTGGTTATAGTAGTGTAGTTATAGTGTTAATATAACTCGTGCCTTTGGAATAAAACTATAAACCCATGCCGTACGGTATGCTACCGGGGGCTCTTTGGTGACTGCAAAATATCCCCCAGACCACCACAGCGATCCTGTACTTCTGAACTAGTAACGTCATTGAAAAACCATTTCACCTACCAAGTTCCTCCCGAACAAACTGAGTATGGCAATCCAAAGAGAGTCAGCGCTACGTGGACCGGACCGACCCAGCTGCCAAACACCCGTTTCATTCCTGTCAAACAGCAACTCGCAGGTGCGGTAACTAGGAAGTACACGGAAAAATATAGACCATTTTCAGTGACGTCAGAAATGCGACGCCTTCAGATGCAGAGAGCGACGAAATCGGAGATGTCAACAGAGCCCAGTGTACACACCCAGATAAGCTCAGCCCGGCTGCAGTATTAACGCTTAAAGGGAGATTGCTGGGTAGGTAGCTGAGGCCGTTTGGCCTAATAGACTCGTCTCAGACCAGTGTATGTGCCACCCATACGGAGTTCGTCTAAATAGGTCTAAAATGAATCTCTCCCTTTGGTAGCTGTTACATCCGGGACACTTTCACGCAGGCTGACCCAGACTCTTCGGTGTGCACTGGGATACATTATTACAGCATTCAACAACGGGCATATTTACTGTCAGGGACGTCACTATACAGGCGTACAGTAATAGTTTAGTTTAGTGTAGGGGTCTCTACATGAGTCGGTTGTATAGCATTTTTCACTCTGGCAGGGGGACTGCCAATGGAAACTAGCCTTTTGGCCAAAATTGAATAATTGGGTGCATTTACATTTTAATGTTCATGAATGTACACTGTCCCTCTTGATCAAATAAATACATTGATCGATTGATTGAGAGCTAATATATCAATTGAGGGGTCAAGCATTATTCTAGATATGTCTTTCAATGACAATAGTAAACTGTAGCCTACGTTAAACAAACCACCGTCAACTGACCCTTTTTTCAACTGTAGCTTAATAACAATAAATACAAAAATGACACGTAAACACGCACATGCACACAGCTTACTTGTAATACTGAGCATATCGCCCTTTTTTTTTTTTTTTTACATTTTGGGAAGGAATTTTTATTTCGAGAACTAAGCTGATAGAGAGGTAACGTTAAATAAAAGTTCTGCGACGACAGATAGCGTTTAGTTAGTGATGCCTAATTCTAAGCAGAGAGTAAACAACAGGGCGTGTCGCACGCAAATGGCATCATACCTTCTCATTGGCCCTTGAGCCTATCCTTCCTATTGGGAACGCATTGGTGCAATTGTTGATAGACGGTGATAACTGATAGCAAATATCTACTGATAATTGTCATCAAGTGTAGCACATTTATTTATAAATGGTCATATCAGTAAAACCCGTCCTCTTCACTGAGATGATACTGAAACATAAGCACGGGCGGACATGGCACGAGCATATACAGCATCAACACGGCTGACAGCCTCGGTTGCAGCGCGCGCCCTTTTGCTTTCCATCTCTGCTGTCCCTTTCCCTCTTCCGCTCTAGCTCTCTCTCTCCGTTTCCATTTCCATCTCTCGCTCTCTCTCCGTTGCTTTTTCTCCGCACGGTACCGCCCACACACAAAGGCACTGTCATCTCACACACGAGCCCGCTTGCTTGGACCGCTTTGGCACGCGCGCTCACGCCAAGTTGAAGACAGATCCGCGTTCACGCACGGAATCCGTTTACATACACGCTCACACACACACTCTCACCAGAGAGAGGCCTGCACACACGTCTCCTCTTCGGCTGCCTAGGGAAGCGAATCCTCCGCGAAGAAACCTGCGTTTTTTTACCTCCCGTAAAGCCTGAATTCCGTCTGAGAGCCGCACCGTGCCCCCCCTCCGCGCCATATCGCACCGAGAACAGGCCTTCGCCGGAGAGCAGCATGGCGGATTCTAGCAGCAGCGCGTCTGCGGCCGGAGCCGCGGGCTCGAATAGCAGCGCCGCCGGGGCTGGAGGAGCGGTCGCGCCCGGGGAAGCGACGGCAGCCGCGGGATCGAAGCCAGGCCTGGAGTCGGTAAAGGGACAGAATTTTGACGTCGGCCCCCGCTACACCGACCTCCTGTACATCGGAGAGGGGGCCTATGGGATGGTCTGGTAAGAATGAATGTGTTGTTTGTGTTGATTCAGGGACTTGAAAAATCGCAGATCTGTTTGACGAACTAAAAAGGTGTTGGCTCACTAGCAGTCCAAAGGCTTAGAGAAGGGTAGACTCGGATGTAAACTCAACCAAACGGCCTAATGTTTTTACTTCCATAACCTCATAAACCATCATCTCAAAGGGTTGTTGGTGTTCTCAGTGTCATGTAAACAGCAACAGATTGCAAGGAACGCACCCATCCAACGCTAGCCAGGTGGCTAATGACTGAACTGTCATTTTAATGCACGTCCGCTAACTAGCTCTCTAGCTCTTAGCACACAGAATCTCCCCTTTTACATCCGGCCTGTTTATCCACCCTAGTCATCGGGTAACGTTGTGTCCTTTTAACTGACAGTGAATGGGTGAGAAGGCAATAGTGATAAGTAGACAAATGTCAGATTGACTTGGGTATTGCCTGCATGCTAAACTGCTAGCGAGTAATTCTCCTATTGCTACACGGCTAAATGGGCGTGGTTAAGGGGTTGCCAAATTATTTTTTGATACAGGAAGTGAGCGAGTGTTACTGCGCAGCGTTCTGTCCGCAGAACTCTAGCTAGTGACACAGCGGGCAAACTCTCAGGGTGGGTGTTTATAAATATTAGTGTTGTTAGGGGTGTTATCATCAACTGGACACGTTGTTTTGCCACAGGAAGTTGGTTAATTCCACTTGCAGAATTGCGCAACGAAGAAGGTCCAAGTCTGTTGGTGGCGCAGTGAGAAGACGCAGCTTTTTAAACATGTTGTGTCTTCTGGGCCTCAGAGTTCGCTTTGTTTACATTCTTTTGCAAACCATCTATACAATTACAATATGATTGGTTGTCAGTTCCTTAAGAACACACACGCACACACACACACATGCACACACACACTCGACCTCACTTGACATCTAAAAGTAATCACACTAAACTTTGCTGCTTAGTGCAGCTGTGGTAAAGGTTTAGTGTTTTTCAGTTTGGCTACTTGAGGCTGCTCAAACAGGCCTTGCTGTGTGTGTTGTGTGTTTGTGTGTGTGTGAGTGTTTGTTTTTCTGTGTGTGTGTGAGGAGAGAACAGACTGGTGTTTTGTTCTTTAAGCCTTCTGGAGAGATTTCTGACATACCCTTCGGCCCGACGATAACAATAACCCTTACAGAACACACACCTCTCACGCCACCTTTCTCTCCCTCTTTCTCTCTCCTCTCTTTCTCTCTCCCTGTCTTTCTCTCTCCCTGTCTTTCTCTCTTCCTCCCTCCCTCTCTCCCTGTCTTTCTCTCTCCCTCTCTGTCTGGCTGTAGGTCTTTCAGGCATGACAGTGAGTAGGGGTATTAAAGAGGCTCATTCAGATTCTTTGTGTGTGTGTGTGTGTGTGTGTGTGTGTGTGTGTGTGTGTGTGTGCGTGCGCGCACCAGAAGCGGTCATTGAAGAAGGGTAGGACTGTTGTAACATGACCACTTCTCCCTTACTTCTGTACCTTGCCCTCCCTACTCACACACACACACTAGACACACACACACACACGCACACACACACGCCTGCCCTTCCCAAGTGTGTCCCTAACAAACACACAGTCTTCTCCCTCTTTTCCTACACACACAGTCACACACAGACATACACACAGACATACACACTCCGACACTCACACACACACACTCACACACCCACACTTATACACACCCTCACAGACACACTCACAC
>NC_137922.1:57127203-57149703 GCF_963457725.1 Sprattus sprattus | reverse complement strand
GAGACGGACGGACGACTGCACCGGGGGACTGTCTGCAGCACACACTCACACGCTTGTTTATTTGTGAGGTGCGCATTCGTCCATGCTTGCTTTGTAGAAAGCGGGCGAGCTGTTCACGGATACGGCGCGTTCTGATGCATCTGAGTTGACCGAAACCGTTCGCTGTCTTCTTGGTTCCGCTGTTGATTCTTCGGAAGCACTCGCTACTCGGTAAGTGCATATTTTAAGACGAGATGCATGGGTTGTTGTTAACGGAGTGGTTCAGCGAGCCTTGACGCTAGCCGAGGAGCTAGGGACATCGCTCATTAATTCCCCTAGCTACAGCAGACACGAAGAATGGCAGGAATGTCGAGCGGCAACGGCCTGAAGGATTCTCGGTGTTTTGCAGTTTTATATGCTAAGCTGCCACCGTGCGCGCAAGTATCATTCTCACACGCGCACACCGCAGTAGCCGCAGTTTCGGGGGCATTCAGCGAAAGCCGCAGACCTCACGCACAAGCGTCTGGTGGCTTTTGTTTTGTGGCGTAGGTCCTTAGACCTAGTTAATCAAATCTGATCTCTCTCTCTCTCACTCACACACACACACACACACACACACACACATACACACACACACACATACACACACACAAGGTCCAAAGTGTTGTTTGGGTTAACAGGTCGCGGGAGGAGACTATCTTCCCTCGTGCCAACCTGGCCTTATATGGGACAGCAGTGGATTAGGAACTAGGTCGTATGCGCATTTCCCGGGTAGATCATTCAACCAGGAAATGAATCTTTGAATACACGGATGCAGATGTCTGACCACAACAAAGACATTACGGGGGTGTCTGTCTGTCTGTCTGTCTGTCTCTGTGTGTGTGAGACCTGTGCGAGACGTGTCTTGGCCACACAGCAGAGTAATGGCTTTTGGAATGGTGTGTGTGTGTGTGTGTGTGTGTGTGTGTGTGTGATGTGTATATGTGTCTTTATGTGATATATGTCTGTGTGTGTGTGATGTATATGTCTATATGTGATACATGTCTGTGTGTGTGTGATGTTTATGCGAGAGTCTGGGGTGTCTCAGTGACTTAAGAACAGACTGTTCTAAAGAAAAAGAAAAAAAAAAAACATTTTATGCAACACCAGTTGTGACATCACAACACTTGGGAAGGGGAGTCCTGTCCTGTGTGTGTCAGTGTGTGTCAGTGTGTGTGTGTGTGTGTGTGTGTGTGTGTCTGCAGGAGTTAAGATGCCATCTCCCCTTCCCAAGTGTTGTGATGTCACAACTGGTGTTGCATAAAATGTTTTTTCTTTTTCTCAAACTTGTTTTGCTCTTCAGTTGGTGAGACACACAGCTCTGCTGTTTACACACACACACACACACACACACACACGCGTGTACACACATACATTTACACACACACACACACATGCACACACATACACACACACACACACACACACAAAAGAAGAATGATACCTGTGTGTGTGTGTGTGTGTGTGTGTTTCAGTCTTGGGGTGATTCTATAATTTAGGGTACATTTCATGGTGAAAAAAAGTGTATGGACCTTATTCTTCCTCAAATAAACAAACAAAGCCCAGAGTTAGTTAAACCTGTCAGTGACACATATCTGTTGGTTGCAAAGCTTACATGAACTGTTTTTTATATATTTTAACTTAAATTATGCTTTTACCTCTCAGACTGTCAACTAAGTTACACCAGTTTCACCAGTAGAAATGTTTTAAAAAAATGAAATAATACTTAAATATCTGTTCAGTGAGAAGGTTAAACCAGGTTTATAATGTGTGTTGAAAAATGTAGACTGTTAATCACAATTATTAGGTGATAATGTCTGATGACATTCAGAAAATGGAAATTGTCAACTAAGTGACCCGTCAACTAAGTTACTTAGTACTACTTACTTACTAGGTGTAACTTAGTTGACGGGTCACTTAGTTGACAATTTCCCTATTTCATCCAATAACTAAAATGGTGGACACAGGCTACAAGACCACATGTAATTTTCTTAAAAGCATGGTGTGTATGTGTGCGTCTGATGCCCAGAAAATAACCGACAGAAAGAGGAAGAGCAATCACTGAAAATGGAGAAACAGAGAAAAGAAGACTGTGTGTGTGTGTGTGTGCTCTAAAGTTGTGTGGTTGTGTGTGTGTGTGTATGTATATGTGTGTGTGTGCTCTAAAGGGGTGTGTGTGTTTGTGTGTGTGCTCTAAAATTGTGTGTTTGTGTGTGTGTGTATGTGTGTGTGTGCTCTAAAGGTGTGTGTGTGAATGTGTGTGTGTGCTCTAAAGTTGTGTGTTTGTGTGTGTGTGTGTATGTATGTGTGTGTGTGCTCTAAAGTTGTGTGTTTGTGTGTGCTCTAAAGCAGTGTGTGTGTGTGCTCTAAAAGTGTTTGTGTGTGTGTGTGTGTGTGTGCTCTAAAGGTGTGTGTGTGTGTGTGTGTGTGTGCTCTAAAGGTGTGTGTGTGTGTGTGTGTGTGTGCTCTAAAGGTGTGTGTTTGTGTGTGTGTGTGTGTGTGTGTGTGTGTGTGTGTGTTTCAGTCATGGTGAAGCAGACCAGGGCGAAGACATTCCAGGCGTACCTGGACTCCTGTCACCGCCGGTACAGCTGCGTCCACTGCCGCGCCCACCTGGCCAATCACGACGACCTCATCTCTAAGGTGTGTGTGTGTGTGTGTGTGTGTGTGTGTGTGTGTGTGTGTGTGTGTGTGTGTGTGTGTGTGTGTGTGTGTGTGTGTGTGTGGCACTCACCTGGCCAATCTCTGTGTGTGTGTGTAAACGCGAACTTTGGATAAATCACCATAGCAACACATCAATAAGCTCTTACCTGCTCCAGTGGAGGCTAATTTAAAGAAGCGTTCCGGATCAATTGCTATTCGCGAACGATATGCCAGCGGGTAAAACTAACGAAATCTCTTTAAATGTGCTGACTTTGGCATTATGACAAACTAGTTACTCAACAACTGTCCTAACACAGTCAAACATCAAGCAAGTGCAACACAAGACATGGCAAGACGGCAAAAAAGCTACTTACTAGTTCGGCAGACAGTAGAAAGCCGGGCGTAGTCAGGCAATCCTACATTTAACAGCATATGCCTATGGACCCTGCTATAGCAAAGTATAATTGTTGCATACTGTTACTTTAAGTGAAGCTGGATAAGCTTGCCACACCCCCGTAAAAGTTGACCAAGGAGCGATATTATTTAAATTGGCTCTTCCACAAGGAATCATTTATTTATATGACCACCTCAATTGATTTATTGCACACACCACATGAAATAGCCGAGCATTGACTGTCTTGCGTTTGTTTTGCGAGTTGTACATTTGTTAGTGGTAGTAGACCTTCTCGAGTCATTTATTTCAAACACCACAGTCAAACTTTTTGGGAGTGGTACATTTTTGTAGTGTCGGCGATGGGGAGAACAAAGCACTCATAATTATATGACCGTGTTATTAGTACACCATATCATATCATTATTGTAGAAAAAGATTAAGGTGGACTCTTGATAAGAATAGAGAGAAATACACACAATTTCTTTTCACTGCTTCAATGTATTGCATTTGTTATTAATACATTTAGTCATTAAACAGACGCTTTTATTCAAAGCGACTTACAAGGAAATGTTAAAGTTCACTTGGTAAGGAGGTGAGGGGAATGGAACTTGCACACACTCTCACACTCACACACACACTCACACACACACACACACACACACACCCCATATACAGCTTTTTGTCTTGCTCTCGCAGCGGTGGCGGTGTTGGATTTTGCAATGATTATGGTCTTGTATACTTCATAAGCATTCATGATCATCTCCTGTTTGCCAGTGGAGTTTAAATGAACGACATTGTTTGACCGCGGATCAGCCCTGAACGAAGCGATAGATCCTGTCCTCCGTTATTCAAATTGGCTAATGGGACGATTGATCGACTTTACTTAAGCCCTTACGAATGGAGCCCTGCGGTACTCAAGCACCTGTATTGGTGCCCACCTTAAAGGTGCATTGTGTAGGATTAAGTGACATCTAGTGGTGAGGTTGCAGATTGCAATTGATAGTTTTCAGCGACGTCACTACAATTGTTGGCTGGCGGGCAAAAGGAACAGCGAAACAGTGAGAAACAGTGGAAAACTTCGAGCAGTGCCTACTCAACTACGATTGCCATCAACCACAGATCATACCACTATAGCCAGACAGAAATATTCAGAAGGGAAAACAAATTAGGAACTTGTCATACATTTACTGCAGCCGTCCTGACATTTTTATTTCGTTAACCTCCCCGAAGTCCCTGTCTGAGCTCCAGTGTGGAGATATTTACATCTATCTAATAGGACATCCGTCCACATACACATCTCAAAAACTGAAAGCCTACAAAAGCACAGATAGTTATTTAATTTTTAGAAGTTGTTGGGTTCAAATGTGGATGTCGTCTGGAAGGTGAAAACGAAAAAAACATCTTCATAAGCAGAGCAAATTAGTGCCATTTAATAGCTAGGTACCAGCTAGCGAGGTACCTGCTGTAAGCTAGCAGCCGTTAGCCTACCCAACGATGTTCTTTATTATTTGACCCAATTCTCTGGTTTAAACAAGCATGAAAACCTTCTCTAGCAAATGACAACTTAAATGTTCTTCCCATATATTTTCTACTAACATTGTAGTATTACTAGTTGAATGACAAAATACACTACCTAGCCTACTTGCTTGCTTAGGTACTTAGGTAGATCAGCAGCTGGGTAATCCAATTTGAATCGTGTTCATGCTTTGTTTCTTTTTCTTTATTACTTGATTTTATTCCCATTTTAGGCAGTTATTCTGATAAATTAGGCGACCAGAACAGGGTGACTGCTTTTATTTCCAGCTCCAAAAGTAAGGCTACTTTACTGTGTGTCCAAGAAAAGTTTACCCAGAAGGACGTGTCTACTACCTCGTTTCCACCCGGCCCCGGTGGAAACGAGATATACGTACAATCAGCTGGCAGCCACGGCGAAATACATTTTTTTTTAAATCGGCTGGCAGGAGCGGTAGCGGGTTTTAACTGCGATAAAAACTAAATCCGGGCTTGTCTGCTCGCCGATTTAAACAGCCAACCGAGCAACAACTGCCTGGCATTTGACTAACTTATATTAAAAGAGTTTGAAAGGTGGGTGGTTCCTGTATTAACTCCCGTGTTAAACTGCTGTGGAACTTCTTTTTTGCCCGCCAGCTGGTCATTCTGACGTCAGCTGAAAACTATCAATTGTAAAATAATTCCTCTCCCTCACCCCTTTTTTATCAAGTGTGTCTGTCAGATGTCAGCAGCTACTTTAAAGATCTGGCTCTAAGTACACACACACACAAACACACACTCACCTGGCTCTAAGTACAAATACACACACACACACTCCCTTGGCTCTAAGTACAAACACACACATACACACACACACACACTCCCTTGGCTCTAAGAACACACACACACACACACACTCACCTGGCTCTAAGTACAAACACACACACACACACACACACACCCACCTGGCTCCAAGTACAAACACACACACACACACACACACTCACCTGGCCTTAAGTACAAACACACACACACACACACACACTCCCTTGGCTCTAAGAACACACACACACACACACACACCCTTGGCTCTAAGTACACACACAAACACACACACACACACACTCTCTTGGCACTAATTGCACACACACACACACACACACACACACACACACACACTCTCCCTCGGCTCATGATCTCAACCTTCTCTCAACACAAAATGGCTGCCAGCACCAGCACTCGCTGATTCCTCTTCTGTCTTCAACTGTTGCCACGGAAACAAAAAATTGTTAAAGGCCGCTTTAGAGCCACTGGTGAACAAACACTTAAAACATAATAAACACAAATATACACTTATATAATAATACAATATTATTAAGCTCTATCTATATGGGTGAATAAGCACTAATAAAACATAATATTTAGCTTTATTTTCCATTTTCACTAATAGATCCTCCTTAATCCTACACATTGCACCTTTAAGAGCCAAATTAGCGATGGACGCTAGCACCCGTGTGTTTCAGCCTCCTTACTAGCTCTAAGTACACAAACGCGCACACACACACACACTCACACACACACACACTCACACACACCTGTGTCCGAGGATGCGAGTTGTGCTTGCCAACACAATGCATGTTACACACAGACAAGCTCACACACACACACACACACACACACACTCTGACAAACACACTCACACACACACACATACACACACACACACACTCTACACACACAACCTCTACACACACACTCTCACACACACGCACACAAACACACACACACACTCTACACACACAACCTCTACACACACACACACACACTCTCTCACACACACGCACACAAACACACACACACACACTCTACACACACAACCTCTACACACACAAACTCTCTCACACACACTCACACACACTCACACACACACACACACACACTCTCACACACAAACAAACACACACACACACACGTGTATGATTGACCAGCTTTTCTCTGGTTTCTCTTATTTCAGTCCTTCCAGGGCAGCCAGGGTCGGGCCTACCTCTTCAACTCTGTGTGAGTAACTCTACTTTACACGTGTGTGTGTGTGTGTGTGTGTGTGTGTGTGTGTGTGTGTGTGTGTGTGTGTGTGTGTGTGTTTGTGTGTGTGTGACTACTTTACACGTGTGCGTTTGTGTGTGTACCTCTTCTTTACACGTGTGTGTGACCAAGTGACTGTCTGAAGTAGTTCTTCTATATGTGTTTTTTAGCTTGGTTTAGTTTTTTTTAGTTTTGTCTCGTGCCTGTAGTTAACTGGGTTTTGTGTGTGTGTGTGTGTGTGTGTATGTACCTCTACTTTACACCTGTGAGTGTGTGTGTGTTACAGATTGAGTGTCTAAAGAAGGTCATCTATATGTGTGTTTTAAATTTTTTTAAATTTTTTTATTTAGTTAACTGGGTTTTGTGTGTGTGTGTGTGTGTGTGTGTTTGTGTGTGTGTGTGTGTGTGTGTGTGTGTGTGTGTGTGTGTGTGTGTGTGTGTGTGTGTGTGTGTGTGTGTGTGTGTATCAATCAGGGTGAACGTGGGATGTGGTCCCCCTGAGGAGAGGCTGCTGCTGACTGGACTTCATGCTGTGGCCGACATCTACTGTGAGAACTGCCACACCACCCTGGGATGGAAATATGTAAGCACACACACACACACACACACACACACACAAACACACAAACACACCCAAGCGCATGCATACACACAAGCACATGCATACACACACACACACACACAGACACACACACACACACACACACACACACGTGAGCGCGCACTTCCTACATTACTACTGCACTGAAACAAATATAACTTTCTTTCTTCCATCCTTCTCACTCTCCTCTCTCTCCTCTCTCTCTCTCTCTCTCTCTCTCTCTCTCTCTCTCTCTCTCTCTCTCTCTCTCTCTCTCTCTCTCTCTCTCTCTCTCTCTCTCTCTCTCTCTCTCTCTCTTTCTTAATCTCTCCCTGACTCTCTGTCTCTCTCCCTGACTCTCTTTCTCTCTCTCTTTCTCTCTCCCTGACTCTCTTTCTCTCTCCCTGACTCTCTCTCTCTCTCTCTCTATCTCTCTCTCTCCCTGACTCTCTCCTCTCTCTCTCTCTCTGTCTCTCTCCCTGACTCTCTTTCTCTCTCTCTCTCTCTCTCTCTCTCTCTCTCTCTCTCTCTCTCTCTCTCTCTCTCTCCATCAGGAGCAGGCGTTTGAGCTGAGTCAGAAGTATAAGGAGGGGAAGTTCATCATTGAGCTGTCCCACATGATAAAGGACAATGGGTGGGACTGAGGTCTCCAGAGCAGCCCTCTATGTGTTCGTAGACTATCGGAGTTTAGCATGTACGGCGCATCTTTAGAGAGTGTGTGTGTGTGTGTGTGTGTGTGTCTGTGTGTCTGTGTGTGTATATGTGGCAACCCATAGTGTTATTGTGAGAATGTCTCGTGAATGAGATCCATATGGTCTCCGTCACACACACAAAACAAACATACCAACACATAGCCCTTCGAGTGTGTGTGTGTGTGTGTGGGTGTGTGTGTTTTGAGGTGTGCATTTGAGATTTATTTTAGAGAAACCTATTTTGAATGTGTGTGATTGTAAATACTGACAGCTGTATGATTTTATTGTGTGTGTGTGTGTGTGTGTGTGTGTGTGTGTGTGTGTGTGTGTGTGTGTGTGTGTGTGTACAGACACGCAGTGGGCACATGTGCAAAGCTGGTCATACTGAGTTGTTGTGGGTATTCTGCTGAGTGGCTGAAGCTGAATGAATCACCTCAAGCATGTTCATAGATATCAAATCATGAAGATGTCATTGGGATATTCAGATTCCCAGGTGTCTATATACAACCCAATGTGGAATGACGTGTAAATAAGTGTTTATTTGATTGGTTTTAGAGCTCTATTTCCTATTAAACGAGTGTATCTATGATTGTGCTTCTAGCTTTGTCAATGTATGCTTTGACCATGGGTGTGTGTGTGTGTGTGTGTGTGTGTGTGTGCGTGTGTGTGTGTGTGTGTGCTTTGCCTGTGTGTGTGTGTGTGTGTGTGTGTGTATGCGCTTTGACCATGGAAGTGTATTTTTAACCTTAAGACTTTACATTAAAGCCCTGTGGTAATCTCTGAGCTCTGAGTGTGTGTCTCTACCTTCCTTGATGGGACACATTTCCATCTTCACAGCTCAACACACACACACTCACTCACTCACTCACTCACTCACTCACACACACCCGTACATTGCAACATTTGTAAGACTTGTATCTCACTCTCCTTTGTAAGGTTTTGACCTCATCTGCTTACAGCGCCTACAGATTTTAGGCATGCATATACACTCTCACAAACACACACACACACACACACACACACTCACAAATGCAATATAAAGAAAGTGTTAGTGTGAATGTGTGTACATATGCATTATAAAGAACGTGTGTGAGAGTGTGTACATATGTATTATAAAGAACATCTGTAACACACACATGCATTTTAAATGTGTGTAAGTGTGTGTGTGTGTGTGTGTGTGTATATATACATTATGAAGAAGTGTGAGCGAATTAGTGTGTGTACGTACATATGCATTATAAAAAAAACAGTGAGTGAGTGTGTGTGTACATATGCATTATAAAGAAGATCTTTAACATGCATAGCGTCAGTATCAGAACTAGATTCTTAAATCAAATACCTCACAAATCCCAGCGTTTGACTCAGTAGTCTTTCTCAACAGTAACATTCTGCTTCAAGCTGTCCAAGTTTCTAGACATTGTGTGCAGTACCTCAATATGACGCTAAGGGGCATACTAAAAATCGAAATGTGTAGTGCTCAGAATGATCGTAGGAAATGTTCTTTGCTGTCCTGTGCAAAGTTGATCCTACATGAGAAATAACATGTTATTTAGAGACGAGTTTGAGTTTTCTGAGGAAAGTTGATAGTTTGCCCAAATCAGGTGACCAAGCAATATGTTCTGGGGCGGGGATGCATCCATAGTTTTGGGGAAATGGTTACTCGTTTAGGGAAACGTGTCACTGTGTGGAAGTGGAGAGTATGTTGAACAGGTTCTGAGGCAACTCCCCAAACTCTAGCGCCAGTTCCACATACTCTCTCCTTTCCTGTCATTAAAGTGTCTTAATCAGCTGTTATCAACGCCTAGAAAGTCTCTGACATGCGCCCTGCTCAGCCCAACTGAACACATTTCCCACAGGGCTTTGCGAGCATCCGTTGACGTGGCCGGCGACGTTGCACAGCATACCGGGTGGATTTGAACTTCGGCTGGAGAGGATAAAGCAACCGGCTCAAGTGGTTTAAGTTTATTTGGGCTTAGCTACTGTTATTTAACGTTAATTTATTTATTAGACGTTTTTTTGTTCTCTTTTTGTTTTGTACCCGTTTGTGATGTCTGGTAAAATTAAGAGTAGGAGCGCGGCTAATGCCGACTCCATCTCGGGCAGTGTGTCCTGCGATGAACGCATCCTTCGGGATTGTCACCAGATGTATATCGATGGCGACAGCGGTGAGTGTTCAGCACCAAACAGCTGACTTTACTCGCTATATCACTAGTGCCTTTTGGATTAGTGTGTACCGTAATATGCTGCATGATAGTAAGTCAGGCCGTTAGCTAGGCTAGCTAGTGTCGTCTTGTGGTGTTGGGCGAATGAGTGTTAGCATTGCGTGGCTGCTAACGGCTAGCCAAGCGCACAGTCAGCTGGGTACCTAGTATTCCGTTATTAAATGAACCATCTCATGCACATCACACATATGAACAGCAAGTGCATGCGCCCCTTGCCCCATTCATCTTCTGCGGTCAAACTGCAGCGAGTAACGTTAGCTAGCTAGAAATGATGGCTAACCAACTAACAAAGATACGGACCAAATCAACTTGGCAGTGACAGCCGGCGTGCGTGCTGTGCAATAAGTATGCTTGGTCGGTAACGTTAGCAACAGAGCGTAGCGTGCGACCCATACTTCACGGCCTGACAGAAGGCAAGACGAATCATTGCGACCGACTGCTGACGTGATGTCATTTTTTTATTATGTCAACTTTTAATTTAACATGAGCTATGTTTTATGTAACATGAGCTATGCGTTATTCAAACAGGTTTGGAAAGTCAATATTTGTCTACATTGGCTAAGTCAATGTTTACTAATGTCAGCATGTCGAAGTAGTTCTTTCAGTTCTTGGGTGTGAAAGCCTTTTGTTTTGCTCCGTATGACAGGGTTAATCGCGATCGCCCAGTCTGTTGGGGTGACGCTCCTGGCGCCCCGGAAGAAGATCACGGTGATGTTGATGGGGAACCACTCGGCCGGAAAGAGCTCCTTCATCAACTGGTATGGTCAACCATAGACATATATATATATATATATATATATATAAATGTCTATGTGGTTAACCCCTGGCCCTGTGAAATTCAGGCATTTGTAATGTGTTTGTGCGTGTGTGTCGTTTGTCTTGCACGGAGATGACATTTCTAGTGTGTGTGTGTGTGTGTGTGGATTCTGCTCTGTAATATTTGTGTTAAAGTGTGTGTGTGTGTGTGTGTGTGTGTGTGTGTGTGTGTGTTGGATGTTGTAGGTATGTGGAGGAGCACATTCAGAGGACTGGGGTTGCCATAGAGACCCAAGGCTTCAGCTTCGTCACCAGTGGCCGCAAGAGGGAATCTCTTACTGTGAGAGACAGACAGACAGATACACACACACACACACACATATAGACAGACAGACAGACAGATAGATGCACACACGCATGCACACACACACATAGACACGCACGCGCAGACACACACACACACACACCCATTGACACATACACTGACACATACACACACACTCAGACACACGCATAGACACACCCACACGCACACACACACACACGCACATTAAAACACAAATATTACAGAGCAGCCTCAGAGGGAATCTTTGACAGACAGACAGACAGACAGACAGACAGACAGACAGACAGACAGACAGACAGACAGACAGACAGACAGACAGACAGACAGACAGACAGACAGACAGACAGACAGACAGACAGACAAAAACCTTACAGCCACACTACTCACACATCACATCCAGTTGTTACAGTCTGAGAGGGAATCTTTGACAGACAGACAGACAGACAGACAGACAGACAGACAGACAGACAGACAGACAGACAGACAGACAGACAGACAGACAGACAAAAACCTTACAGCCACACTACTCACACATCACATCCAGTTGTTACAGTCACACACATCACATTTGCAATCTTACACACATACACATAGCTGTTTTTATGTGTCAGAGAAAGCAATGTGTTTAATTGTGTGTGTGTGTGTTGATTCAGGGCAATGCGACTCTTCACCTATACCCCCACTTCAAGCCCCTGCAGGAGTTCAAAGGTCAGCTGTCAATCACCTCATCATCCCAGAATTCAGGACTGGAACACAGAGATCAGTGACATGTGAACTCACCCGGTCTCTCTCTCTGTCACTCTCTCTCTCTCTCTCTCTGTCTTTCTCGGTCTCGCCCGCTCTTTCTCTCTCTCTCTCTCTCTCTCTGTCTCTCTGTCTGTCTGTTTCTCTCCTCTCTCTCTCTCTCTCTCTCTCTCTCTCTCTGTCTCTCTGTCTGTCTGTTTCTCTCCTCTCTCTCTCTCTCTCTCTCTCTCTCTCTCTCTCTCTCTCTCTGTCTCTCCCTCAGGTGTGGCGGAGTACCTGGGCACGGAGATCTGCACGTCCCGTCAGAAGCGCTTCAGTCTGGTCACGTTTGTGGACTCGCCCGGGCTGGTGGACGGAGACATGAAGTACCCCTTCAATGTGGACCAGGCCATCCTATGGCTCGGTGTGTTTCTGTCTGTGTCTGTGTCTGTGTCTGTGTCTGTGTCTGTGTCTGTCTGTCTGTCTCTGTGATGTGGCTGTGTCTTGCTCTCACTTACATACATACACACACACACACACACACACACACACACTCTCTGTTTGTCTGTCCGTATCTATTCCTTCCTCACGTCAGTTTAAAAATATTTGGCATTGAAAAGAGTTTTGACGTGTGTGTGTGTGTCTGTCTGTTTCTGTCTGCAGGTGAGTTGTGTGACCTGATCCTGGTGTTCTTTGACCCGATGGGTCAGGCCCTGTGTAAGCGCACGCTGAACATCGTGGAGCAACTCAACGACAAGCAGGGGGAGAGACTACGCTTCTACCTCAGCAAGGCAGACGAGGCGGGGGGGGAGTCTGACAGACAGGTAACACACACACACACACACACACACACACACACACACACACACACACATGTACACACACACACACACTCACACACTCACTCACACACACACACACACACACACACACACACACCAGAGACACACACACACACACACACACATACACACCAGAGACTCACACACAGACTCACACACACACACACACACACACACACATACACACACACACACACACACACACATACACACCAGAGACTCACACACACTCACACACACACACACACACACACACACACACACACACACACACACACACACACACACACATACACACCAGAGACTCACACACAGACTCACACACACACACACACACACACACGCACACACGCTAAGGGCTGAAACACACCAAACGTGTTTCTAAAATCTTGACGCTAACAAAACCATTGTTTCCTATGGTATGGCCACTTATCGGCCGCGCATCGCACCTTTCTAGCTTTTTTTTAAGGTTAATCTTCTCAACTTTTCAGCGCAAGGCACACCGCTCATCAATGTTACACTCGGCCCAGGCAGGTTGCGCACGAAGCGCCGCTTCACATGCGCTGGGCAAAACTGCTGTTTGAAGCTTATAAGTTTTGAGAAACGCGTTTGGTGTGTTTCAGCCCTTACTCAAGTTCACTCATGCGCACACACACACACACACACACACACACTAATTCACGTTCACTCATGCACACACACACACTCTAACTCACGTTCAGTCATGCGCACACACACACACACACACGCTTACTCACTGTTACCCATGAACTCACTCATGCACACACACACACACACACACACACACACTGTTTGTTTCCTCTCAAGCCTGAATTACACAAAACGGATCTAATCGTCCTCATTGGCTCAGCTCTTGTAAACGTGTGATGTGATTGGCCAGTTTGTGTCATGTGACTGTGTGATGTTTTGCAGAGGGTGATGATGCAGATCGTTCAGGAACTCTGCAAGAGGCCAGGACTCAACAAGTGTGGCTTTGATATGCCCACTATATACATCCCCAACCCTAACAAGGTACACACACACACACACACACACACTATATACATCCCCAACCCTAACAAGGTAGACACACACACACACACACACACACACACACACACACACACACACACACACTATATACATCCCCAACCCTAACAAGGTAGACACACACACACACACACTATATACATCCCCAACCCTAACAAGGTAGATACACACACACACATACACACACACACACACACACACACACACACACACTTTATTCATCCCCAACCCTAACAAGGTAGACACACACACACACACACACACACACACACACACACATACACACATACATTAGGGGTGGGCGATATGGGTAAAAAAAAAGATCTCGATATTTTTTCCATTTTGACGATAACGATAATAAGACGATATTTAAAAAAAAATGCGATTGGAATTCTTAGAGTAATACCTTCTTGGAGATTACAATAATGGGCAAAATATTTAAGGAAAACATTTCTTTATTGTCTTTAAACTAAAATAACTTAATTAAACTGCAATTCAGAAACATTGAACTCTTGTAATAACTTTTTAAACCTTATTAAACTTAAAATTCTGTCCAGGATTGTACAAAAATATCACCAAAAAGAAAAGAAAAACATTTACTAAAAAGGCTCTCAAATAAATATTTAAACAACATACAATGTTGAGAGAAAAAATTCCACAATTCTCAAATAGTAAAAAATACCAAGTATTATCACAGTTAAGGACAGATGTCAGAACATTCTAGGCCAACAGGTTTTTTACTTCAAATGATGTGCCAAAAACACCAGTCTGTCCACATGGTCATGCTTGAGTGAGGCCCGGTGACATGTCACAACATTTCCTCCTGTGCTGAATGCCCTCTCTGAAGGGCTGCTTGAGGCAGGGATGCACAGATACTTTTTAGCTAACTTTCCCAGTCTGGGGAAATTGACCCCTTGTGTTTTCCACCATACAAGTGGATTGACATCACTGTCCACCCCCGGTATCATAAGGTAGTTATTGAGCTCCTTTTCTATGGCAGTAGCCGGCGACTCCCCTCTTGCTTGTTTTTTGAAGTAACTGCCGAAAGACTTTTTTTGTCTTTTTGGCTGGTTCACCACCATCTGCTCCACCCTCAGCGGCAGCACCTTGAGCTGTGGTAGTTGAGGTGCCTGGAGAATCACTCTCTTCCTGAGTTGCCATAGCCATAAGTTCAGAGGAAATGGTTGACATTATCATCTGATCATCATCATTGTACCGGTTTTTAAACCATGGATCAAGTGTGGATGCCACACTTAACATGCCATCCACATCGTCTTCTCTGTATTTTGTATTTAGGTAATCCAGAATGGTTTCCTTGATTTTTTTTTTTTTTTTTGTGAGATCTGTTTCATCAGACTTCACTGCCAGGACCTCAGAGTTAAATAATGACGGGACGGGTTTCAGGTAGGAGATCGTTACTACTTGCTCACCTGGCATCTTTCAGACCAAGGGCAATGTTGGCTCCTGTGTGGTCGTCTGGGAAGTAGGACGTCTGCAAACAGTAGCTCCGAAGTAGCCAAGATTCGTCAATGAAATGCACTGTCAGAGAGAGGTATGGCTCCGATGTTCTGCTGGACCATAAATCGGTTGTTGTTGCGAAGTGTGTCACCTTTTGCAATTCGTTCATCACAGATTTGCGAGTTGAATCATACAGGGTGGGGATAGCAGTTGCGCTGAAATATTTGCGACTAGGCACATTGTATCGCGGGTCTAAGACATTCAAAAGTTCTATAAAGCCTTGTCCCTCCACCAACTGCATTGGTAACATCTCTTTGGCTATGAACTTGGTGATGGCATTTGTTATGTCTTTCCATCGTTCACTTTTTTTGTCATACTGCACTTTCCTGCTGAATGATTCAGCAAGGGTCTGTTGCTGACTAGGTTGCCTGCTTGGTTTTTCTTTAGCAGCTTGAAGTTTCTCATATTCTTCGTACTCTTTCTTATGATTGGTTCGGAGGTGGTGAAACAGGTTCGTTGTGGAGCTCTGTTTGACGTTTACAGATTTTCGACAAATCTTACATATCACATTCTTTTGATCTACGTCTGTCTTCTCGAAACCGAACCATTTCCATGCCAGAGAGGTAGACGCGCGTCTCGGCACTAAATCATCTGAAGTAGCTTCAGGGTCTGGAGATGCCTGCATTTTCTCTCTATGAGAATCACCATGCGCTGCTAACCTGCTGCAAAGTGGATGGGAGAAGCCATGTCACGTGATCACGTAGGCCCACTAGTCGCGTAGGCCCACTAGTCGCGTGAGTGCCGTGCTGTGGGGAGCGCTGCTGCGCCGAAGGCTATATTAAGAACATGCTGTGAACAGTTTCCCCGTGCGTGTCATTGTTTTTTGCGAAGTCATTTAAATACTCGATAATGTAATTTTGCACATCGTTTGAACAACAATGACGATATTATCGCAAACGATATATATCGCCCACCCCTAACATACATACACACTATTTACATCCCCAACCCCAACAAGGTACACACACACACACACACACACACACACACAAACACTATATACATCCCCAACCACAACAAGGTACACACACACACACACACACACAACCTACTTCCCTAACCCCAGAAAGGTGTACACACACACACACACACAAACACTATACATCCCCAACCCCAACAAGGTACGAACACACACACACATACACACACACACACAAACACTATATACATCCCCAACCACAACAAGGTACACACACACACACACACACACACACATTACCTACATCCCTAACCCCAGAAAGGTACACATACACACACACACACACACACACACACACACACCTGTACACCCCTCACCTCGACAGGGCAAAAGATCAATGTGTGTGTGTGTTTGTGTTTGTGTGTGTGCCTTTAGTCCAGTCGGTGTGTGAACCAGATTGAAGAAGTGTGTCGCACCATTGAGAGGACGATCAACCAGACGGTCCAGAACACTCTAAACGCCCTCGAGAAGGACTGTGAGCTCATCACTGAGGCCATCACAGACACACTCCAGAATGACAGGTAACACACACACACACACACACACACACACACTCACTCACTCCTCACAGACACACTCTAGAACGACAGGTAACACACACACACACACACACTCTCTCATCACCGAGGCCATCACAGACACACTCCAGAACGACAGGTAAAACACACAAACACACATTGCGTTGTAAAGGGTGGGTGTTCGTGCTGCTGGGCTTCACACACACTTTTCTGTGTGTGTGTGTGTGTGTGTGTGTGTGTGTGTGTGTGTGTGTAGGCAGTGCAGCGTGGAGAACAGGCGTGCGCGCTGTAAAGGGTGTGTGTTGGGGTTCACAAACACTCTTCTGTGTGTGTGTGTGTGTGTGTGTGCAGGCAGTGCAGCGTGGAGAACAGGCGTGCGCGCTGTAAAGGGTGTGTGTTCGGGCTGCTTGGCTTCACAAACACTCTTCTGTGTGTGTGTGTGTGTGTGTGTGTGTGTGTGTGTGTGTGTGTGTGTGTGTGTGTGTGTGTGTGTGTGTAGGCAGTGCAGCGTGGAGAACAGGCGTGCGCGCTGTAAAGGGTGTGTGTTCGGGCTGCTTGGCTTCACAAACACTCTTCTGTGTGTGTGTGTGTGTGTGTGTGTGTGTGTGTGTGTGTGTGTGTAGGCAGTGCAGCGTGGAGAACAGGCGTGCGCGCTGTAAAGGGTGTGTGTTCGGGCTGCTTGGCTTCACAAACACTCTTCTGTGTGTGTGTGTGTGTGTGTGTGTGTGTGTGTGTGTGTGTGTGTGTAGGCAGTGCAGCGTGGAGAACAGGCGTGCGCGCTGTAAAGGGTGTGTGTTCGGGTTCACAAACACTCTTCTGTGTGTGTGTGTGTGTGTGTGTGTGTGTGTGTGTGTGTGTGTGTGTGTGTGTGTGTAGGCAGTGCAGCGTGGAGAACAGGCGTGCGCGCTGTAAAGGGTGTGTGTTCGGGCTGCTCGGCTTCACAAACACTCTTCTGTGTGTGTGTGTGTGTGTGTGTGTGTGTGTGTGTGTGTGTGTGTGTGTAGGCAGTGCAGCGTGGAGAACAGGCGTGCGCGCTGTAAAGGGTGTGTGTTCGGGTTCACAAACACTCTTCTGTGTGTGTGTGTGTGTGTGTGTGTGTGTGTGTGTGTGTGTGTGTGTGTGGGTAGGCAGTGCAGCGTGGAGAACAGGCGTGCGCGCTGTAAAGGGTGTGTGTTCGGGCTGCTTGGCTTCACCGTGCCGCTGCTGCTGATGGCGGCGCTGGTGCTGGGGACTCTTTCCAAAGACATCCTGGAGATCGCACTGGGCGAGCAGGGCACACACACACTCGGACAACACCTGGTGAGTGTGTGCTTCTAGAATTATGTGTGTGTGTGTTGATGGTGTGTGTGTGTATATTAATGCGGTGTGTGTGTGTGTGTGTGTATTAATGCGGTGTGTGTGTGTGTGTGTATTAATGCTGTGTGTGTGTGTCTGTGTGTATTTGAATGATGTGTGTGTGTTTGTGTGTATATTAACTGTGTGTGTGTGTGTGTGTGTGTGTATATTAATGCGCTGTGTGTGGTGTGTGTGTGTGTGTGTGTGTGTATTGATGGTGTGTGTGTGTGTATATTAATGCGCTGTGTGTGTGTGTGTGTGTTAATGCTGTGTGTGTGTGTGTGTGTGTGTGTGTGTGTATTTGAATGATGTGTGTGTGTGTTTGTGTGTGTATTAACTGTGTGTGTGTGTATTAATGCTGTGTGTGTGTGTGTGTATATTAATGCGGTGTGTGTGTGTGTGTATATAGAGTCCTGTTGTGAAGGCGTTTGAATCGTTGTCAGTGGAGGTGCAGCTCTACGGGTGTGGAGGTCTCGTCTTCCTCTCCTTCCTCCTCCTCCTCATCGCACGCTGTTCATTCAGGTGAGAACACACACACACACACACCACACACACCCTCACGCACACACACACATACGCCACACACACCCTCACGCACACACACACATACGCCACACACACAAACACACACACACCCTCACCCTGCTAATAATGATGCCCCTTCATGCCTTTAAACGTGTGTGTGTGTGTGTGTGTGTGTGTGTGTGTGTGTGCAGGACAAAGCCCACTCTGGGTGGCAAGCAGAAGAGGCAGCTGCAGGAAAAGCTTGACTACGTGAAGGAGGTGGTCAAGACCAAGAAGGTGAGATTGTGTGTTTGTTTAAAGCTGTTTAGTGTGTGTGTTTGTTTTAAACAGTTTAGTGTGTGTGTGTGTTTGTTTTAACAGTTTAGTGTGTGTGTGTGTTTTATACAGTAATGTTTAGTGAGCATGTGTGTGTGTGTGTGTGTTTGAAACAGTAAGTTTAGTTAGCGTGTGTGCTTTAAAACACTAATGTTTAGTTAGCTTGTGTGTGTGTGTGTGTGTTTTAAAACATTAAAGTTTAATGTGTGTGTGTGTGTGTGTGTGTGTGTGTTTGTGTGTGTGTGTTTGTGTGTTCTCACGGCTTCTCTGTCTTCTCTCCAGAAAAACTTGTATGAGGAGTACTTGCGTCAGAGTGTGGGGGACCAGGACATGGACTAAAAGAGGAGAAGAGAAGAGAAGAGGGGATGAGGACATGGACTAGAGAAGAGAACTGAAGAGAAGAGAAGAGGGGATGAGGACATGGACTAGAGAAGAGAACTGAAGAGAAGAGAAGAGGGGATGAGGACGGGAGGAAGAAGAGAGGATGAGGAGTGAAGGCACTATCAAACACTAAAAACTCCTGTGGTCACGACCTGTTCAGGACCAGGAGCACTCCCCCACCCCCCACCCCAGAACCTCTGCAGCCTGAACCCTCACCATGGAAACACAGTTCCTGAACCCTCACCATGGAAACGCAGTTCCTGAACCCTCACCATGGAAACGCAGTTCCTGAACCCTCACCATGGAAACGCAGTTCCTGAACCCTCACCATGGAAACGCAGTTCCTGAACCCTCACCATGGAAACGCAGTCCCTGAACCCTCACCATGGAAACGCAGTCCCTGAACCATCCCTGTGTTTTTTCCCAGACAAAAGCGGAGGCGGGAACAGTGCGGTCTGTCTCTGGTTCCTGTGGGTCTGTACTAACATACTGCAGCTGGTTCTGGAACCACTGGGTCAGGACCGTGTTAGGATAGTGGATCTCCCACTGGACCTGTGGATTCCCCTCCTCATCTCCTCCTCCTCTCTCCCCCTCCTCTTCCTCTCTTCTCTTCCTCTCATCTCCTCCTCTCATCTCCTCCTCTCTCCTCCTCTCCTCCTGCCCCTCCCCTCTCCGTTACTGAAGGACTCTTCTACCCATAGTCCAGCACTCACTGCCTCCCTGTGTAGTACTGATGTTAACCACTAGAGCGCGCTGTGTCTGTGTGCGTGCCTGTAGCGTACTCTGACCCCTTCACTGTTCTCCTAATGGACTAAAGGACTGATCCTCCTGGACCAGGAAGTTCTCTTTAACCCCATCATGGCCCCTGATGACATCACAGGAAGTTCGTTTTAACCCCATCATGACCCCTTGAAGACTTCACAGGCACAGAGTATGTGTAACCATGGAGACATGTCTGTGGCATTAATGCTCTTATTAATCTGATTATCATACTGTACTGATCACTTTCTGATTGATTATAATACTGTACTGATCCATTATGATTGATTATCATACTGTACTGATCACTTTCTGATTGATTATAATACTGTACTGATCCATTATGATTGGTTATCATACTGTACTGATCACTTTCTGATTGATTATAATACTGTACTGATCCATTATGATTGGTTATCATACTGTACTGATCACTTCTGATTGGTTATCATACTGTGAGGATCACTTCCTGGTGCATGGGCCACAAAGTGATGTCATGATGTTGATGTCCATGTCGGTTAATGAATTGCAATTTTTTTGTACCAAGAGTTTTTCCTACTTTTTCACTGAACATCCGTTAGTGTAGCCAGTAGATGGGTGATACACACAAACATAATAAAGTACTGTTCAAAACCATTATTCAACTCAGACCACTGTTTTGTGTGAGTGTGTGTGTGTGTGTGGGGGGGGGGGGGGGGTTCTTGGTGAGTGTATATCTAACGTTCTTTCCTATTACACTGTGATGAGTATAAAGGAGTGTGTCTTGTGTGAGTTTATATAACAGGAGTGTGTGTTGTGTGAGTTTATATATTGGGGGTAATCTATAGATTAATGGGTAATATATAGATTAATGTGCTCACTTGTTGAAATGCAAGGTTTTTGGCCAAATGCTCCAACTGCCCAAATAAAGAAAACAAAAACAAAGTCTCAGAGGCTTACTGACAAGGATGAGGGCGAATATGGTAGTTTTGTGGCAGCTCTGGTGGAATGATATCCAAACAGAACTGACAGTTTGTGATTGTAGTCGTCAAACGCTTACAAACTAAACTACTTGTCTGAGTTGCTATCCATTGGCTCGTCACACAGTGTTTTGTCTTTCCTTCACGGATTCGCACATGACACCATTCCCAGAGATATGTCAACGTTCCATGTTTCTTCCCTCAAGAGAGTTCAGGAAGGACGCTTACGTAATATCCGCGAGTTAAACCGGGGGAAAGAGCTTCCTGTCGTTGATCCTCTCCGCGGGTGCAGCCCTTCAGCACCGGCCGGGTTTCACGAAACCAGTACAATACTGACAGGAAACCGAACCGGATGGACGCGAACCACCCGCCACTGGGCTGAGACGAGACGGGAGGAGAGAGAGCTTTGGCGTCGCTTTGTTTTGCAGCCATGGAAGTGTCGGAAAAAACTGCTGAAAACGAAGAGAACTCGGGTATGTTACTGTTGAAACTGCTAGCGATTTCAATTCAGTTACCAGCTGGCTGGCCAACTATCGAGCCAACTTGACAGCTCACATCTGACACTTTTGGAAATGAATGTTCCAAAGGTTTGAGGTGTGGGTAACTTTGTAGTGTGGCAGTGGTAAGAGTCCTAAGTTAAGTTCGTTTTTTTTCAGGAGTCTTGGAGGTGTCGGTCTGTAACTTAGTGAATGTTGACTGAGTTGAGCTCTCATGACGACTCTCTCGTCTGTAAAAGTTTGGTTGGAATTAAGGAGTTTCCTGGTTTGTTGTTAGGCATCATTTTGAACGCAAGAGTAAACAGACACACGTAGTTAGCTAGCATGGACAAAAGTTGTGTCTTGTTGTTGTAGTTTGCCATGCAGGCTAAGCTAAGGCTAAATACTGGGGACGAATTCCTCCCGAAAGTTAACTTTAGCGTTACACAACCAGTTCCTATCATATTCTTACAACATATCGTCTCACTCTTATCTGATGATCGATAGCCGTTCAGGCTTTGACCGAGTGCGGTGTTGTGTAGCATACTTCAGGCAGTGTGTAGGAATGCGCAGTAAGTTGCGCGGTAGCTGCGCATCTGTGGCGGAGTTGGTAGGAGACTGAAGGTGCCTGGGTGGCCGTCTGACGTGGACAGATGATAAGACACTGAGTGACACACAGCGCAGGCTTGGGTCATTCCACTGCCAGCTCCCGCGGGGGCAAGTAGTCTACCCCACCAACTCCATCTATCTATCTTCCCCATCAACCTCATCTATCCAATCCATCTACAACATCTACTTATCAACCTCACCTGGTGACGTGTGTGTGTGTGTCCGTAACCGTGTGTGTGCATGTGTGCGTGTGTCCGTAACCGTGTGTGTGTGTGTGTGTGTGTGTG
>NC_137922.1:57117203-57119703 GCF_963457725.1 Sprattus sprattus | reverse complement strand
CACAGAGCGCCCTCTAGTGGACATCAGCTATATATATTACATACACAGAGCGCCCTCTAGTGGACATCAGCTATATATAGTACATACACAGAGCGCCCTCTAGTGGACATCAGCTATATATAGTACATACACAGAGCGCCCTCTAGTGGACATCAGCTATATATATTACATACACAGAGCGCCCTCTAGTGGACATCAGCTATATATAGTACATACACAGACGTCTACTAGAGGGAGACATCAGCTATACAGTATATAGTACATACACAGAGCGCCCTCTAGTGGCTGAGCACACACATACACAGTAAAGACATTTCACTGAAGGGATCCTGGCTCTCTCTGAGAGGGGGGTTCCCATGGTGATTTCCATGTTGGTACAGCCTCTCACTCACCTGGTGATCAAACACGCACACACACTCACACACACACTCATTCCGCGGAGAGAATCTCCTCTCCTCCGGACATTGCTCTTATCTTCTCAGTCCCACTTTTTGGACACCAGGTTGTCATCTCTCTCTGTGAAGGGGAGACACACACACACACACACACACACACACACACACACACACACACACACACACACACACACACACAGCCAGTGAGAATCTGAGCTTTTATTTCACACACACCTAAGATGAATCATCCGATTTCACACACACCTGAAGTCTTTCTCATACACACCCGAGGTCTTTCTCACACACACTTGTAAGTTGTAAGGCCATTTCCTCCATACTAGAATGTTATTAAAAATTAAATGTCATGTGTTGGTTTGACCTTTGACCTCCAAAACCTTCTGTTCGATATTCTACCGCTCAGTTTACCCTTAACAGGCATGAACACAAACACACACACACACACACACACACACACACATTACAAATGCCATCTCCGTGCATGACGAGCGACTGAATAAACGGTTGGACCAACTGGACCATTGTCCAACAGTCTGGACACATGCGCCTTCAGCCACAACAAACATTAACACCCAGCTCTGCACACACACACACACACACACACACAATTATACACGCAATAAAGTTCCTCCGAGGCGCACACACACACACAAACACATTCCCTTGTCAGACAGGAGGAGAGGCGGTCAGGCAGTATGAGGGATACCTGCTTGGTTACCAGGGAGACAGGGGGAGGCGGGATTAAACTCCTAGGAGGAGAAGAGGAGGAGAAACAGAAGGAGAAGAGGAGGAGAAACAGGAGAAGAGGAGGAGAAACAAGACAAGAGGAGAAACAGGAGGAGAAGAGAAGGAGAAACAAGACAAGAGGAGAAACAGGAGAAGAAGAGGAGGAGAAGAGAAGGAGAAACAGGAGGAGAAGAGAAGGAGAAACAGGAGGAGAAGAGAAGGAGAAACAGGAGGAGAAGAGAAGGAGAAACAGGAGGAGAAACAGGAGGAGAAGAGAAGGAGAAACAGGAGGAGAAGAGAAGGAGAAACAGGAGGAGAAACAGGAGGAGAAGAGAAGGAGAAACAGGAGGAGAAGAGAAGGGGAATCAGGAGGAGAAGAGGAGGAGAAACAGGAGTAGAAGAGGAGGAGAAACAGCAGAAGAGGAGGAGAAGAGAAGGAGAAACAAGACAAGAGGAGAAACAGGAGGAGAAGAGAAGGAGAAACAGGAGGAGAAGAGGAGGAGAAACAGGAGAAGAAGAGAAGGAGAAACAGGAGGAGAAGAGAAGGAGAAACAGGAGAAGAGGAGGAGAAACAGGAGGAGAAACAGGAGGAGAAGAGAAGGAGAAACAGGAGGAGAAGAGAAGGGGAATCAGGAGGAGAAGAGGAGGAGAAACAGCAGAAGAGGAGGAGAAGAGAAGGAGAAACAGGAGAAGAAGAGGAGGAGAAACAGGAGGAGAAGAGAAGGAGAAACAGGAGAAGAAGAGGAGGAGAAACAAGACAAGAGGAGAAACAGGAGAAACAGGAGAAGAGAAGGAGAAACAGGAGGAGAAGAGAAGGAGAAACAGGAGGAGAAGAGGAGGAGAAACAGGAGGAGAAGAGGAGGAGAAACAGGAGGAGAAGAGAAGGAGAAGAGAAGGAGAAACAGGAGAAGAAGAGAAGGAGAAACAGGAGAAGAAGAGGAGGAGAAACAAGACAAGAGGAGAAACAGGAGGAGAAGAGAAGAAGAGAAGGAGAAACAGGAGGAGAAGAGAAGGAGAAACAGGAGGAGAAGAGGAGGAGAAACAGGAGGAGAAGAGGAGGAGAAACAGGAGGAGAAGAGGAGGAGAAACAGGAGGAGAAGAGGAGGAGAAACAGGAGGAGAAGAGGAGAAGAAACAGGAGGAGAAGAGGAGGAGAAACAGGAGGAGAAGAGGAGGAGAAACAGGAGGAGAAGAGGAGGAGAAACAGGAGGAGAAGAGGAGGAGAAACAGGAGGAGAAGAGGAGGAGAAACAGGAGGAGAAGAGGAGAAGAAACAGGAGGAGAAGAGAAGGAGAAACAGGAGGAGAAGAGAAGGAGAAACAGGAGGAGAAGAGGAGGAGAAACAGAAGGAGAAGAGGAGGAG
>NC_137922.1:57092203-57094703 GCF_963457725.1 Sprattus sprattus | reverse complement strand
TTTACAGTTATACTTCCTCACCTGTACCCACCAGTATGTGTGTGTATGTGGTCTTCTGCTATGTTTGTGTGTGTGTGTGTAGTACTGGTATTTCTAGCCGTTTACTCTCCCAGTTGAGTCAAAAGAACCCTTCTTCTCATGTGTGCGTGTGTGTGTGTGTGTGTGTGTGTGTGTGTGTGCGTGTGTGTGTGTGCGTGTGTGTGTGTGTGTGTGTGTGTGTGTGTGTGTGTGTGTGTCTTCTCATCTCATTCAACTCCTCCACAGATCCCTTCTTCTCCTTCCTTCCCTGTCTTCCCCTCCTTTCTTCTCCTCTTTTCTTCTCCTCTTTTCTTCTCCTCTTTTCTTCCCCTCCTTTCTTCCCCTCCTTTCTTCTCCTCCTTTCTTCTCCTCCTTTCTGACCCATTCATTCTCCTCTATCCTCTTTATCACACATCTCTTACTGCATTTCATGCTCTTTACTCTCATACACACTTTCTCTCGCTCTCTCACACTCTCATACACACTCTCTCTCTATCTTTCACACACTCTCTCTCTCGCACTCTCTCTCTTACACACTCTCTCTCTTTCTCTCACACACTCTCTCTCTCGCACTCTCTCTCTCTCACACACACTCTCTCTTTCTCTTTCACACTCTCTTTCTCTCACACACACTCTCTCTCTCACACACTCTCTTTCTCTCATTCTTTCAAACACACTCTCTCTCACACACACACTCTCTCACACACTCTCTTTCTCTCATTCTTTCAAACACACTCTCTCTCACACACACACTCTCTCACACACTCTCTTTCTCTCATTCTTTCAAACACACTCTCTCTCACACACACACTCTCTCACACACTCTCTTTCTCTCTCTCTCACACACACACACTTTCTCTCACTCTTTCACTCTTTCTGTCTCTCACACTCTCTTTCTCTCTCTCACTCTCTCGCTCACACACACATACATACACTCTTTCTCGCGCTCTCTCTTACTCTCACACTCTCTCTCTCCCTCTCACACACTCTCTCTCTCTCTCAATCACACACACACACACACACACACACACACACATACACACACACACACACACACACACACACACACACACACTTGTCTCACCATTGTATCCAAACTTCTCCAGGTTGGTCTTCACCTGCTCAAGAGAGAGGCCGGTGCTCTCGCTCACGCTGAAGTGAGACAGGCAGTCCGCTGTTTCCTGTGCGTGTGCGTTCTCCATCTCGCACCGCCGCTACTGCTGCAGGACACACACACACACACACACACACACACACACACACACACACACACACACACACCGATTGTCTTTCTGGCTGAGTGTGTAAAAGACTGTCTGAAAGGTCAATTAAAACTCCAAAGAGACGTACCAGAAGAGTTTGTCTGGGACAGCAGTGTTGGCCTGTCTCTCTCTCTCTATCTCTCTCTTTCTCTCTCTCTTTCTCTCTCTCTCTCTCTCTCTTTCTCTCTCTCTCTCTCTCTCTCACTCTCTCGCTCCTCAGGAGTCCTGGACTGACAGACAGAGCGATGTGCGAGTCATGTGCAGTGAGTTTTATACCAGCGCACTGCACACACACACACGTCAAACACACACACGCACACACACACACACACACACACACACTCACACACTCACACACACACACCACACACACAGTGGGCCAAATACAGCTTCTTGATTGGCCATGAATGTTGGGGGGTAACAACTGTAGAGAGGAGTGACCCTGTGGGGCTTAAGACAGGCAGTGTGTGTGTGTGTGTGTGTGTGTGTGTGTGTGTGTGTGTGTGTGTGTGTGTGTGTGTGTGTGTGTGTGTGTGTGAGTGTGTGTGTATGGTGAGTGACCCTGTGGGGCTTAAGACAGGCTGCTTTTGGAACATTCAGCTCGCTCAGTAGACTAGAGGGGAGTTAGGGGACTGTGTGTGTGTGTGTGTGTGTGTGTGTGTGTGTGTGTGTGTGTGTGTGTGTGTTTGACCACACTCATTGGGTATTAGCCACACTCTGAGCTGTATAGTAAGAAAGATGCACCAATGAATGGCAACTTTACTAAACACCCAAGTGCCCTGGATAGACACACACACACACACACACACACACACACACACACACACACACACACACACACACACACACATGACACGTGGGGGGTGGCACGAGCACTTAAACAAATACATTAAAAATCATCTGGGCCGCGATGCTTTTCAATTATCATGTCACTGTGTGGGGAATTGGTAAATTGACGCCCCCTGCAGCTGCAGGCGCCCCTGCTCCCTAAGAAGGTGTCGTGCACAGGTCCTATTTAGAAGGGGGAAGGGGACAGTTCACCTCTGGGTCTTCCAAATGGAACTTGTAAGGTTGGAATTTTCCTGGAATTTTCCCCTGCTAAAGTCATCAACTAAGCCTACATGATCATAGGCAAACTCAATATTCACATTATTGTCATTGACAGTACCGGCTTACTTTCACCACTGAAGTTATGCTAGGCTTAGGCGAGTTATCTCTGG
>NC_137922.1:57069703-57082203 GCF_963457725.1 Sprattus sprattus | reverse complement strand
TTGGCACTCTGTCTACTAGGGGCCAGGATTGGCACTCTGTCTATAGGGGCCAGGATAGGCACTCTGTCTACTAACCCAGGGGCCAGGATAGGCACTCTGTCTATAGGGGCCAGGATAGGCACTCTGTCTACTAGGGGCCAGGATAGGCACTCTGACTACTAGACCAGGGGCCAGGATAGGCACTCTGTCTACTAGGGGCCAGGATAGGCACTCTGACTACTAGACCAGGATAGGCACTCTGTCTATAGGGGCCAGGATAGGCACTCTGTCTATAGGGGCCAGGATAGGCACTCTGTCTATAGGGGCCAGGATAGGCACTCTGACTATAGGGGCCAGGATAGGCACTCTGACTACTAGACCAGGGGCCAGGATAGGCACTCTGACTACTAGACCAGGATAGGCACTCTGTCTATAGGGGCCAGGATAGGCACTCTGACTATAGGGGCCAGGATAGGCACTCTGTCTATAGGGGCCAGGATAGGCACTCTGACTATAGGGGCCAGGATAGGCACTCTGTCTATAGGGGCCAGGATAGGCACTCTGACTACTAGACCAGGGGCCAGGATAGGCACTCTGACTACTAGACCAGGGGCCAGGATAGGCACTCTGTCTATAGGGGCCAGGATAGGCACTCTGACTACTAGACCAGGGGCCAGGATAGGCACTCTGACTACTAGACCAGGGGCCAGGATAGGCACTCTGTCTATAGGGGCCAGGATAGGCACTCTGACTACTAGACCAGGATAGGCACTCTGTCTACTAGACCAGGATAGGCACTCTGTCTATAGGGGCCAGGATAGGCACTCTGTCTATAGGGGCCAGGATAGGCACTCTGACTATAGGGGCCAGGATAGGCACTCTGTCTATAGGGGCCAGGATAGGCACTCTGACTACTAGACCAGGGGCCAGGATAGGCACTCTGACTACTAGACCAGGGGCCAGGATAGGCACTCTGACTACTAGACCAGGGGCCAGGATAGGCACTCTGACTACTAGACCAGGGGCCAGGATAGGCACTCTGACTACTAGACCAGGATAGGCACTCTGACTACTAGACCAGGATAGGCACTCTGACTATAGGGGCCAGGATAGGCACTCTGACTACTAGACCAGGATAGGCACTCTGTCTATAGGGGCCAGGATAGGCACTCTGTCTACTAGACCAGGATAGGCACTCTGTCTACTAGACCAGGATAGGCACTCTGTCTTCTAGGGCAGTGGTTCTCAACCCTTGGGTCGCGACCCAAATTTGGGTCACCAGAGTTTCTGAAAAGGTCACGAGACGAATTCTAAATGTAAAACCTTTTTTTCAAGCCATGCTCCCTCTGTCCATAAGGGAATCCCTGCCCCCAGTTCTGACATTAAACTATAGCCTATAAGCCGGTAATGGTTTTGCATGTAGGCCTATCTAACGATAACATGTTCGAACATTCAGCCAATCAAATTTGCATATAAGATATTTCAAATGTAATAATATGCTCTGACATGACCGGAGAATGTCTAGAGGCGACTAGTGTAGGCAAAAAGTCAACGTGTAAAACGAGTTCCAGCTCTCGACTTCTTCTGAAGAACCAAAGAGGGAGTTTTACAGGCGTGTGACCCGGTATTTCTGAAATATGGATTTACGTATTGCGTGAATGGGGAGCACCCGCCGTTGTGTGTGCCATGCAACAAAATACAGGCTAATGAAAGCCTGAAGCCTTCGAAATTGCAGATACATTTTGAAACAAAGCAGGCCAACTGTCTATAAAGATAAAGACTTTTTTTTTTAACGTATGAGCCAAAACCTCGAGGCATCCCAAAAAAACAAAACAAACAAAAACATTTTTTTGAACGTGCCATCACTGTTTAGGTCTCCTACCGGCTAGCTCAGAGCAAAACGTCCCATACGGTTGCAGAAGTTGCCATCATTTTGTGCACTGCACTCATAGGTGAAAAAGAAGCAGCGAACTTAAAGACAATTCCCGTGACAAACGACACTGTTCATGTGAGGATATGTGACATGTCAAATGATGTTGAGCAGTAGCTCACTGAACGTCTCTGCACTTTTGACTATATCGCCTTACAACTCGATGAATCCACAGACGTGGCTAGCCATGCCATTCTCTTGGTTTACGTGCAGTATGTTCGGAATGATGACTTTGAAGAGCAGTTCTTATTTAATTCAGATTTGCCAACATTTACCACTGCAGGCAGCAGAGATTTTTTTCTGCAATGGACTAGGGATGCAAATGATTAATCGACTTTAGATTAATTGTCGATTAAGAGGTTGCTCGATCAAAATTTATTAATCACGATTAATCGCTAGAGGGCGCTAGCGCGAGAGACCAGTTGAAAACAAATGTTCTCTGTGTAATGCGGTATTAAAATACAATAGTTCCACTAGCTCACTCAGTTACCATTTGAACACCGTGCATGCTTCTGTCCTGCATGGCACCACCAGTTCACCTGGTCAACCTAAAAATCACAGCTACACTGTATTATACCTTCTCTCGCTTACTGCCGCGAGTTATGGCTTATAGTCTTAAAACTCAGGTTAGCTAATAGCTCGTTAGCGGCCTAGCTCACTGAGACTTCATAGAGTTAGCTACCTAGCTCGTTAGCGGGCTAGCTCACCTTGCTATGAATGTGAATATCTCTGTCTACTCCCGCGCTAACGTGTGCCCGCGAGTTTGGCTCATGAGAGTAAGTAAGTAAGTAAGAGTTGAGTTGGCTATTTAGCTTGATAGCGGACTAGCTCAATCAGGCTTAATGATTAGATACCTAGCTCGTTAGCGGGCTAGCTTACCTTTGCCTGATGGCTTGTCATTAAGAATGTAAAGTTACTCTATCCCTCACTACCGTGAGCGCGAGTTAAACTTCAGAGAGTTGTGTTGGCTATTTAGCTTGTAATAGCCTAGATGCAGTTTCTTCATAATCTATAGGCTCAATAATATTCTGTTTGGCTCTATTTAATTTCTTCTATTCTTTTTTGTTTTATGTCTGACTGTTTCAAATGCAAGAACTGAGCCAGTCCATAATTTTTTTTTTTTTTTTTTAATTAATGAATGGATTTTGTTATACCATAAAAAAACTTTTCTGCTTTCTTTTCCTAATGCATAATTACTTGAGGAATGTATAATAGAATATAATAGAATTATCATAATGTAATGTAATATAATAATAATAGGGCCTATTTTTAAAGGCCCTATTGAAGCACTGAAACTCAGGTGAAAAACGCCGCTTATCAATTAATCGAAAGTCGATCGATAAGATTATCAACTAATGATTAATTAATTAATCGATAATTTGCATCCCTACAATGGACACATACTTTATCTCAATCAGCTCTCCTGGTCAAAGTGTGTTGTTGTGACAACGGATGGGGCAGCCTCGATGACAGGAAAACATTCAGGGATCTCATTTACTATTTGAACATGTCCATTTCTCATTAAGTAGTTGAGCATGTAAGTAAGGATTTCTCATTTAAAAAATCAACATAAGTCCTGTGATAAGTGGAACATGTTAGTCCATCTCTGACTAAAAAGGTCAACATGTAAGTCCATGGATTCTTATTAAGAATTTGAACATGTAAGTTCATAATTTCCTATTAAAATGTTGAAAATGTATGGCTAAAGTCCATTTTTGTTCAAAGAAGTTCAGAAGTCCATGATTACATAACTGATCCTGACTTTAAACAGTTGCATGTGTTTCCAATGGTTAAACAGTGGTAGAGTATTATTAGTAGTGGTAGTAATCATAATAATAAAATAATAATACAATTGTTAAATTATTGGCCTGATGATTCATGCTGATTATTAATTGTTGGGTCGCAACTGCACTGTTATCTAAAAATGTGGGTCATGGAGCAAAAAAGGTTGAGAACCACTGTTCTAGGGGCTAGGATAGGCACTCTGTCTACTAGGCCAGGATAGGCACTCTGTCTACTAGACTAGGATAGGCACCCTGTCTACTAGGGGCTAGGATAGGCACTCTGACTACCAGGGGCCAGGATAGGCACTCTGGCTGTAGGGGCCAGGATAGGCACCCTGTCTACTAGGGGCTAGGTTTGTGTGTGTGTGTGTGTGTGTGTGTGTGTGTGTGTGTGTTTGTGCGAGTGGGGGGGGGGGGGGTTGGGGGGACTGCTTCAGGCACTAAGATGTTTCTTGTTTTTCTCTGCAGGTTCTGACTGGTTTGGGCTGGACACTGGCTCGACCCTAACTGGACTGTGTGGGTGTGTGGGTGGGTGTGTGTGTGTGTGTGTGTGTGTGTGGGTGGTCCCATGCAGTCTCAGGAATGCTGCTGTTCTCTTGTGGGCGTGTGTGCTGGGCAGCGTGCTCTAGCTGAGCCCCGGTGTGTGTGTGTGTGAGTGTGTGTGTGTGTGTGTGTGTGTGTGTGCGAGGCCAATGCAGTATTGTAAATGGGGGAAACCTGTCTATCGGACTGCGGACCGCTGAACTGCCTGCGTGAGAAACCGAACCCATAACACAAACCAGCCAATGAGAAGAGCCCAGGCCGTCCCGCCCCCTTTGACATCACGCAGGGCTCCGCCCTCCCACTGGCTCCTCTGAGCCGTCAATCAACCCAGCCAGCCAATCACCTGCCCCCCGTCATGAACGGCTCCCTCCTGACCCCGCCCAGCCCTCGCGCTGTGTCTGACTCCTCCCCCCTGCCCCCGTCCCCCTCCCCCTCCCCGTCTCCGCCCTCCCCCTCCCTCCTGCCCCTGTCGCCACGGCCACCGCCCCTCCCGCCCCCTCCCCCCCCCTCGGCCAACCAGCAGCCCCCGTCCTCGCTGTCGGACACGCCCACGCCCTCGCCCTCGCCCTGCCTCAGCTGGACGGAGTTCTGTGAGCTTCACGCGCGGGTCGCCGCGGGGGACTTTGCGCGTCACTTCCGGGCGTTCCTGCAGGAGAACCCCGCCCACTCCCCCGACTCCGCCCCCGCCTTCGCGCGCCGCTTCACCGACCGCTTCGCCTCCCACTTCCAGAGCGAGCTCCAGGGGGGCGGGGCCAGCGGCTGCTGGGTCGGCCAATCAGACGCCACCTCTCTGGAGGAGGACCCCTCCTCTCCGCCCCCTCCTCCTCTGGCGCTGCCGGAGGATGCCGCCGCCTCCCCCCCCCCGACTGGCCACGCCCCCGCTCACCTGCAGGCTCCGCCCAGACCGGTGTCGTCAGCGCGAGGAGGGGCGGAGCAGGACGCGTACGCACACGCCCACATCCTGCCTCCCTCCTCCTCCTCCTCATGCTCCTCCTCTATGGGCGGGAACAACGGCCGGCGGGAGGAGAGGGTCGCGGGGCTGAGACAGTCGCCGGGCAACGCGCCCGTTACCACGGCAACCACTGCTGATGTGGAGGAGGAGGAGGAAGAGGAGGACAGCTGGGTGGGCCCTGTGGGGGAGGAGCCAGAGCCTGATGACAATTGCGGGAGGGAGGGGCCAGACGAGGACGAGTTCTGCCCTGACGGCTCGGATGGCGGCGGCGTCTCCATGGCGACCGGAGGCGAGGCGTCCAAGGGCAACGGCACGTCCAAGGGGCGTCTGAAGAAGCGCTTCTCGCTGCGGAGCGTGGGGCGCACGGTGCGGGGCAGCGTGAGGGGCATCCTGCACTGGAGGAGCGGCTCTGGCGACGCCCCCCCGCCGCACGGCTCCGCCCCCCTGCCCTCCAGCTGCAGTTACTCGGCCGGCCTGCAGGAGGCCAAGCGACCGCCCGGCACCCCGGCACTGCCCGTCTCGCTCTCGCTGCCGCTGGCGCTGCCCCACTCCTCCTCCTCCTCGCTCCCGCCCTCCTCCTCCTCCAGCGCCACCTCCCTCTCGCTCTCCGAGGCCCGCGACCGTCGCCGTAGCAACGGGGAGGGCGAGAAGGAGAAGTGGAGCTCCCGGCTGGAGAAGCTTCGCCTGACGCGGTCTCCGCCCCCGCTGGTGTCGGCCACGCCTCCTCTGAACACGCCTTCCAGCGTAAGCTCCGCCCACAGGGCTAGCAGATTGGTGAGGGAGGGCGGGGTCACTGTAAGCTCCTCCTCCTTCGACCAGCTGTCCCAGGGCTTCGGCTTCTCCTTCGGCTTGCTTCACCATGGTAACGACAGCCCCACGCCCCCCTCTGGCCCCCCCCCTCTGGCGCTGCCCACGGGGAGGGCGTCTCGCTGGCACAAGTGCCGCCTGGTGCTGAAGGAGCGAGACAGGGAGGGGGGGCGAGGAGAAGAACACTTCCTGGAGTTCTACATCCCACCCAAGGTCAGCCTCTAGTCTGTGTGTGTGTGTTTGTGTGTGTCTGTCTGTGTGTGTCTTTGTGTGTGTGCACGCCTGTCTGTGTGTCTGTGTGTGGTTTTGTGCATGTGTGTGTGTGGTTGTGTGCGTTTGTGTGTGTGTGTGTGTGTGTGTGTGTGTGTTCGTTTTCGTGTGTGTTGGGCATGTTCTGGTTCTGAGGTTGTTATTAAAGATGTGACTGTGAGGTTGTCTTGTCATGCTTGTGAAGTGTTGTTTGTGAGGTTGTCTGGTTTGTGAAGTTTGTGAGGTTGTGTTGTTTGTGAGGTTGTCTGGTTTGTGAGGTTGTGTTTAGGGCTGCAACGATTACTCGAGTTACTCGAGTAACTCGATTACAAAAAATGATCGAGGATTTTTTTTTGCCTCGAGGGTTCGTTTAGTTCATATCATGCTCTGGTGTCACCATTTCATACGGACTTTTATTATTGACGCGCGCGCGCATTCAAAGATTTACGTTCTCTGTAGACAGCAGCTCTGTCAGTCTAGGTTTCAGTATGGTAGTGACCAGTTTAGTTAAGTACACAAGATTCACATACACGTAGAACAATAATGATGTAAGCACTCGAAACGTATTTGTCACAGTATGGTGAAGTACTATTTTAGGCATTGTGTGCCTACCTTATGATAGTACGTAGTTTCATGAAGTGCAGGGTACGTTATAGTAGCGATAGTGGGCTAAGCGGAAATTTAGCTATGTTCTGCTCTTATGTTGATTCGATGTAGTAAGGATCCTTATTTCATCCTTATAAGTTTATATTTCGACTGTTTAATGTATTATGGATGATATCATGTTGCCTTGTGTGTCCACTATCTATTAATATTAGTTGTGTAATTGTTATCATGTAGCAATAACTCATGTTAATGACATTCAGTGCAGTGCTGATTTGCCCAGGCTATTCTCATTGAACACACATATTGTACGATCGTACACATTGTCATGTAATGGAAATTGATGAATTAAATGGAGATAAAGAATACTGCTTTGGTAATCGTGGGTGTTCTAACAGTCACTGCCCGAGCGATACAACCAAGCAACCTAGAACCAGCAAATACAGTTCTTTAACTCATTAACGTTAACAGTTCACCATGCGGAGCCACTTCAATGTAACGTAAATGTTGACGCTAGCTGATTTACGATTGCTAGATACTATGGACACAAGCGTAAGTTTGAATTTACGGTGTGTGAGGTTATTTGTAGACTATACTATGAGTCATAGTGATGCTAGGCATGATGTTACAGTAAGTAGCAGAGCGAGTACAAATGCACCAAGATCTCATGTCATGCACGTCTCTCCTCCCGCACGCTCGGTCACATACGCACAGCTGCTGAGTTTTGACCCAATTAAAGTGTTGGATTAAAAAATGTTTTCTTTTGTCAGGAATAACAGCCAATTGCTTATTATAACTAAATTATTTCAGGCTGCAACTGTCCCTAAACCCAATTTACTGGTAGCCTACATTGTCTCTATAACGCTCGCATGGTGTATTCATGGCAGCAGTCTAAAGTTTGCAACGCAAACCAGTGAGCAGCATTTATCATAGCAAGCACACACAGAAACACACACGAAACAACATTACTCCCAAAACAGCACTATAATGCTTGTGAGTCAAGTTTATTGAATCTGTCTGCTAATCCTTCAGAAAACAATGACTAAGTGTTACATAAACACAAGACGTTTATAATTTGAATGCAATGGGGTTAGTTACTTTGATGACATTTTGGAGGTTTTGATAACGCGATCGCGGCAACTGCGCGATGCTAGTTGGTCGGATACGTTAGCATGGCGGCTACGTTAGCATGGCGGCTAATAATGCGAGTCACTGACATGACGTTGCTGAAAACGCAAAATTACTTTAATCCGATTACTCGATTAATCGATGAAATTCTTGATAGAATACTCGATTACAAAAATATTCGATAGTTGCAGCCCTAGTTGTGTTGTTTGTGAGGTTGTGCTGTTGGGTTTGTGAGGTTGTGTTGTTTGTGTGGTTTGTGAGGTTGTGTTGTTTGTGTTGTTGTGTTTGTGAGGTTGTGTTGTTGTGTTCTGAAGTTGTGTTTGTTTGTGTTCTGAGGTTGTGTTGTTGTGGTTGTGTTGTTTGTGAGGTTGTGGTGGTGGTGTTGTGTTTGTGAGGTTGTGTTGGTGTTGTTTGTGAGGTTGTGTTGTTGTGTTTTTGTGTTGTTTGTGAGGTCTTGTTCTGAGGTTGTGTTGTTGTTTGTGAAGTTGAGATTGTGTTGTTTGGTTGTTTGTGTTCTGAGGTTGTGTTTATTTTGTGTTGTTGTGTTCTGAGGTTGTGTTGTTGTTTGTGTTGTTGTGTTCTGAGGTTGTGTTGTTGTTTGTGTTGTTGTGTTCTGAGGTTGTGTTGTTGTGTTGGTTGTTTGTGTTCTGAGGTTGTGTTTGTGTTGTTGTTTATGTTGTTTGTGTTCTGAGGTCTTGTTCTGAGGTTGTGTTTGTGTCGTTGTTTATGTTGTTTGTGTTCTGAGGTTGTGTTTGTGTTGTTCCTCCTCTCAGTCCTCCAAGCCCCGGCTGACTGTCCCATGCTGCTCCATTCAGGAAGTGAGGAGCACCACAGCCCTAGAGGTGCCAGACAAGGAGAACACCTTCCTACTGCAGGTACACACACACACACACACACACACACACACACACACACACACACACACACACACCACAGCCCTAGAGGTGCCAGACAAGGAGAACACCTTCCTACTGCAGGTACACACACACACACACACACACACACACACACACACACACACACACACACACACACACACCACAGCCTTAGAAGTGCCAGACAAGGAGAACACCTTCCTGCAGACACATACTCTCTCACACACACACACACACACACCTGTACACGTACACACACACACACACGCACACACATATACGCACGCACACACACACACACACACACACACACAAACACACACACACACTGTCGCAGGTGTGTGATGACATCATACCTCTCATTTACATTTTAACATTTTAACACTTTAATGTTTTTTATTTCTCTCTCCTCTCTTCTCCTCTCACTCTCTCCTTCCCTCCCCTCTCCTACCCTCTCTCTCTCTCTCTCTCTCTCTCTCTCTCTCTCCTCTCCTCCCCTCCCACCTCTCTCTCTTCCCTCTCTCCCTCTGTCCCCAGCTTGAGGGTCCGCTGCAGTACGTCATAGAGACCAGAGATGCTGTTCAGATGAGGGCGTGGCTCAGTGACATCAGGAACGGCATCTGCATCAGGTAGGCAGGAAGTGACATCACATAGCACCTTTGCTAACTAACATACCCACTACCCCCACTACCCTTCCTTTCCCTGTCGAGGGCATCCCAAAGTTTTCCTTGTATAACACTCTACCCCTGCATTTAGAGCGCCCTCTAGAGGTGCAGAGTGTGTATTACAACCCCACTTTGTTTCCATGACAGTGAACAAGAGGATGCGGCTGACATCAGTGGAACACCAGAGTTCAATGATCGCTTCAGTCAAGGTGTGTGTCTGTGTGTCTTTCTGTTTGTGTGTGTCTCTCTGTTTGTGTGTGTGTGTGTGTGTGTTTGTCTGTGTGTGTGTGTCTCTCTCTCCCTCTGTGTGTGTGTGTGTATGTGTGTGTGTGTGTGTTTGTCTGTGTGTGTGTGTGTGTGTGTGTGTCTCTCTTTCCCTCAGTGTCTCTGTGTGTCTCCCTGTGTGTGTATCTGTGTCTGTGTGTTTTTCTCGCTTTCTCTGTTTGTGTGTGTGTGTGTGTGTGTGTGTCTCTTCCTCTCTGTGTTTGTGTGACACTGTTTGTTGAGCTGAAACATCTATGAATACAGTTTGCGATTACCTGTGCTGATGATGAATTAATGTAATATGTCAAACAAATGCAACTCTGTGTTTGTGTGTGTGTGTGTGTGTGTGTGCTGCAGTGTGCTATGGGGGTGTTGGTGGCTCTCCTCTCGTGGACAACCTCCCTCCTGAGTTGCCGCCCAGAGCTCCTCTTGACGAATCAGATGGCCGTCTCATGGGTGGGGGCGGAGCTAGCCTCGGCACACCTTTCGCGGAGACTCCAGACGCCACAGGTACCCAGAGGTGTAAAAAGAACCCAAACAAAAGAACCTTTACTTTGATACAAGTACTGAAATATTGGACTCAAGTTAAAGAACCTTTACTTTGATACAAGTACTGAATATTGGACTCAAGTTAAAGACCCTTTACTTTGATACAAGTACTGAAATATTGGACTCAAGTTAAAGAACCTTTACTTTGATACAAGTACTGAAATATTGGACTCAAGTTAAAGAACCTTTACTTTGATGAAAGTACTGAAATATTGGACTCAAGTTAAAGAACCTTTACTTTGATGAAAAAAACTGAAATATTGTACTCAAGTTAAAGAACCTTTACTTTGATACAAGTACTGAAATATTGTACTCAAGTTAAAGAACCTTTACTTTGATGAAAGTACTGAAATATTGGACTCAAGTTAAAGAACCTTTACTTTGATACAAGTACTGAAATATTGGACTCAAGTTAAAGAACCTTTACTTTGATACAAGCACTGAAATATTGGACTCAAGTTAAAGAACCTTTACTTTGATGAAAGTACTGAAATATTGGACTCAAGTTAAAGAACCTTTACTTTGATGAAAGTACTGAAATATTGGACTCAAGTTAAAGAACCTTTACTTTGATGAAAGTACTAAAATATTGGACTCAAGTTAAAGAACCTTTACTTTGATGAAGTATTGAACTTAAGGAAAATAACCTTTACTTTGATGAAATATTGGACTTGAGTTAAATAGCCTTTAACTTTGATGACATATTGAACTCAAGTACAAGAACCTTTACTTTGATGAAAAATTGTACCTGAAGTAAAATAACCTTTTCATTGTTGAAATTGTACTTCAGTACAAGTAAAGTTTCCCTTCTAAAAATCTACTCAAGTAAAAGTAAAAGTAGTTAATTTAAAATGTACTTTAAGTAAAAGTAACTTAGTTACCTCCAACAACTTGATGGAGGTCGCTCCTATACAGTGCAAAAAAGGACAAGGGGTCATAAATCCAATCCAAAGACGAATTATTTTTAATTAAAGGAAAATCTTTACAAATGTTAGTGCAATAATGACATTAAACATGTCAAGTTGTCAACACAACATTTAGGACCTCTTGGAAGGTATAATGTGCCAATTGTGTTCAGACCATCCCATAAAACATTTTTAAATATAAGTGGCATAATTGTGATTTCTATGGACCATTTGTCCCTCTTCACTAACACAACAGTTAAGGTGCAAATCAAGGCCGGTAGTATTTTGACTTCCATAATCACTCAAATGAAACCAAAATGTAAGTGTGAGGGCACTTGTTTTAAAGACAGAACGGAGGAATTGTTTGATAGCAGACTGTGCTCTTCCTATGTCATAATGAGACATCAACCACATGACGGCAGCAATATAAACGTATGTGTGTAATGTTGTTTGAGCACCTGTAGTTGTAAGATAAGATAAGATAAGATAAGATAAACATTTATTAATCCCGTAAAATAATTCAGCGGTAAAGCAGAAAGATTTATGAAGTGAATAGGACAACAAGAATAGGAATCAAACTTACACATGAAAAAATAATAGAAACAGTCTGGCCTCCTCCTGCGTTCCTCCGCCGGCGGGGCAGTCCGCGGTCAGGCCACCAGGCTATGGTCCACCCGCAGGAGAGCCGCCAAGACAGGCCGCCACTCACGGTGGCACCATGGCAACCAACTAAATTATTTTTAAATAATGCCGGCAGTGTCCGTTGTTCTGGCCAGTCTCAAAATGACGTCCACCTGACCAAGCAAGCCTATGAACACTCCTTTTTGACAGGAGAGCTGCTAAAACAGACTGCCACTCGCGGTGCCATGGCAACCAATTCAGTTATCAAATGCCGGTCGTGTCCGATGCTCCGGCTGGTCTCAAAAATCACGTCCAACTGGCCAAGCAAGACCACGAAAAATTATCCACATGTAGGTAGATCCATCAGAATACAACAACTAAGCACAGTAGAAGAATTAAAGTCACGAAAAAGTCGTGAAGGGGGGGGGGGGGGGGTAGAGATACGGAGAGCTGCAAGAGCTAAAGTGACGGCGCCACATTGTAGTCATTGTAACGGATCTCCTAAAACGTAAATGTGCAAGATAACGTGCTGTAGCTTGCTAACCTTTTTGACAAGTTGGAACAAGGCTATGTAGCAAGTTTTCAGTTTGGAATTGTGCGAACCTACAATTAGATATACCAATAAACGACCAGAATCTCAATTAGC